>NW_027518779.1:25000-82500 GCF_043159265.1 Tasmannia lanceolata | reverse complement strand
GATAGTGGAGAGGGCCTGTCTTCTGGCTGATCAGCTATATATGCCTTAGATTCACAAGAAGCATGGCCCTGCCGGGTTGACTGATAGGGTTGAACCAACACCGAGCCTATTCATAACCTTTTTGCACCAACCAGACATCGACTCCCTTGTCCTCGAATCCCGGGCCTTACCATATTTCCTCCTCCTGACCCATACGGGTAATCCCACCCCTTATACCACAGTGGTAAAGAGAGAAGGAGTTCACCCGGAGGCGGCGACGGTTAGGCGTTAATGCCTCGTTCATTCGCCCGTCCTTGTCTCAGCGCTCCCATTCAAGGTGCCTCGAATTGCTCCGTAATTCCTATATCCGTCTGGTCCAGCATCCCTTTCATTATCCAACATGATGAATAGAGATTCGGTCATCAAGGCTGCTGCTTCAGAAAGTAGCTTCTCCGGGAGAAACGAACTGTCGACCCTACTCCGATTCAGATGTGTGGCGATCTCGACACAGCGAAAAGAAAGACGAGATGCGCTTTTCCTAGCCCTATACCTTCCGTATTCACTAATCCCAGGCCAGCCCCTTTCCGAGCTTATTACAGTAACGCAAAGCATACTACTAACCTAACTTACGCTAGCCACCTATACCCTTTAGAGACCGATGCCGATCGATCCATAAAGACATGTTCAGCTACCTATCGCTCATGCAACAGAAATAGATCCCGAACACTTCGACGAAGAAAGTGGCGGGTACCCCGACCGACGAAGTAGCAGCGGTAGAAGACACGACATAGCACTGACGAATTGCTTTGACTAATACAGGCAGGCCGCCACGCTACTACTATGGTAGTAGGCCTGCCTTAGGGGTTAAGGCCTGAATGGTAGCCTTTATAGATAAAGAACTCCTATCCTCAAACCCTCCTGTCAGGAATGGACGAGTTATGCAGCGGATCAATTGAATCCTGCACCTGTCGACCACTAGCTCTTTTATTCATTTCTGTATTCCCTATTCGTAGCACTTGTGTCGCTCGTATGTCGTCCGTATCGATCAAATTCACTCGTGGCAGGAAAAGATCAAAGATTCGAAGAAGAGGGCTTAACAGCGCCTTGCTTAAAGCGGAAGAAGAAAGGGAATCAGTTTCCGGTATAGGTTCTATTACCCCTGACGCAGGGTAGCTAGGGTACGAGATGCCGCTCAAACGGGAAGGAAGGTTCGTTTTCCGACTCCGGCATTTCAAATAGTATGGCGGGGCCCCCTACGACGTGGCTCTCAGTCGGCGAGGGCCTATGTTCGTTTACAGTCCTTAAAGGCGGCGAAGCCTCACAACCTGAAGGAAGACTCCTAAAGGAGGTTTAGGTTACAGTTGTTGAAAAAATAAAAAAATAGGAGCGTACGATTCAATGAAACATTTTGTTCGTTCGGGTGCCCCTTAGGCAACAAGGATTTAGATCAAGTTTCTCGTTGGATAAACTGCATTGCTGATGCAGAGCTTGCTGATTCAAGTTTGAGCTCTAAAATGATAGGAGTCCCGAAAGGCCCCTCAATGTAGATAGCAGAAAGGAAACAGCGGGATGACCCCCGCCCATGGAGAGTACTGGGGACGAAAGGCAATCCACCCTTCTATTAGGTTGTTCCATCTATGGTCATTGGTATCTCCTAAAGAGATCTAGGAAATGAATCGAGTTGCTCCAAAGGCCAACAATTGCTAAGGTCAAAACGGCCAGTGATTAATGGAACCTCTTGTCGACCCGACTCCTTTGGCTTCCGTCTTCTGGCTTCCGAACGCGCCAAACCTGTGCTGACAAATAGCCAACCTACAAGCAAGAAAGAGGGAAGGAAGGTCTTGTCTGAAAAGGTCAAATCGGCGGACCAGGTCAGCCATAGCTTCTTTGATCATGCCGGAATGGGGAAGAAAAGAATGCCGATCGTTAGCGAGAAGAAAAAGCGAGAGCCTCCGCTCTCTCCACAATATCCTAAAAGACCTCTCTCGTAAGGGGGGAGAAGGCTAAGTAAGCCAAACTGACGAGAGAGAAAGGCTTCGACTCCTTTTTCGTAGTCCGGTGACGGGCTGACAACCATATAGAAAGTAAATCCTTCTTTTTCCGGTATGCCGCTCCGCAAGCAAGGAGTGCCCCTATTAGTAAGGGCGAGCGGAGCGAAAACAAAGCAAGGGGAATTCCTATATTATATGGTAAGCATGCGAAATCCTTTGATTGCGTATTGAATATACATCCATGTCTTTCTTGTTCCACTAGCTAGGAAAAAATGCTCACATACATGTCCGTTTCGTTATTACAACCTTCTTTCTTTATGTCAAAGACCAGAAGCTACGCGCAAATTCTCATTGGATCTCGGTTGTTCTTAACAGCGATGGCTATTCATTCAAGTCTTCGGGTAGCACCACCAGATCTTCAACAAGGTGGAAATTCTCGTATTCCGTATGTACATGTTCCTGCGGCTCGGATGAGTATACTTGTTTATATCGCAACGGCTATAAACAGTTCCTTGTTCCCATTAACAAAACATCCCCTTTTTATTCGCTCTTCCGGAACCGGTACAGAAATGGGCGCTTTTTCTACGTTGTTGACCTTAGTTACTGGGGGGTTTCGGGGAAGACCTATGTGGGGCACCTTTCGGGTGTGGGATGCTCGTTTAACCTCAGTATTCATCTCGTTCCTTATTTACCTGGGTGCACTGCGTTTTCAAAAGCTTCCTGTCGAACCGGCTCCTATTTCAATCTGTGTTGGACCGATCGATATACCAATAATAAAGTATCCAGTCAACTGGTGGAATACATCGCATCAACCTGGGAGCATTAGCCGATCTGGTACATCAATACATGTTCCTATGCCCATTCCAATCTTGTCCAACTTTGCAAACTCCCCCTTCTCAACCCGTATCTTGTTCGTTCTGGAAACACGTCTTCCTATTCCATCTTTTCCCGAATCTCCCTTAACGGAAGAAATAGAAGCTCGAGAAGGAATACCAAAACCTAGTTCACTCGCTGAGATTGACGATTCTCTCTGTTAAGCATCCATGGCTGAATGGTTAAAGCGCCCAACTCAACATTGGCAAATTCGTAGGTTCAATTCCTACTGGATGGACGGCAACACGACGATTTGCGTATGCCTTGATAGGCAAATCTCTTGATTGGATAGGAGTGAAATGCTCGAGGTGGATGGAGGAGTCGAATAGAGACCTTGAAGTAGGTTCTCTCCTATATCTGATAGCTTTCACTGTCCTTCTGTTGAAAGTCTGCCATAGATGGCGATTCTTCGTCTGAGCAATACCGTCATTTCTTCTCTTACGCAATTCCCCTAATCTCTCTCTCCTTTAATTTCAAAGTGTAAGTAGTCGATTGAAGTCTACCCGAAGGCTGAGTTACATTTAACGACTTCAACACTGGAGCTGCGAACCACTCCATTTCTGTTGATTTAGTATCGCCTTAAGCACAAGAAGTAGGAAGCAATAAAAGCGAGATCTCTCTCTTGTCTCGGATGAGCGTTGGTGCTCTACTTTTCAGAGTTGGTTGGTGTGGTCCCTTTTCTTGGCTGTAAGTTCGATCAAGGATTTCTTGCTTCTATTTATTTTGATCTTCGGGCATGCAATTCTTATAATTGTTAAGGAGTTCCTGCTTCCGAAAGAAAGCAAGTTCACCTGTCCTTCCGGTCGAATAGCATGATGAAAGTCTCTATCTTTTCAAAAGTTGGAAGCACTAATTCCTTGATCGGACTTCAAGCTAGGGAAGGTCTTAGGCTTTGAGTTCCGAGTTCTTTAAGTTCCGAGTTAAGGTTAAGGTGAAGACTCATCTTATCCAATTAAAGAATCTCTTATGTAATGTAGTCAAGTCCAATCCTTGCGTTCAAGAGCAGACGAGTGGGGTAGTGGAGTGGAAGCAGTGGGTTCAATTCCCCTAACCCCGATGTAGGCAGGATCCGCTAAAGCGGCTAACTCGTCGGATCGGCGGGACCACTCAACAGGGATAATCAATTATAGAACCACGTATCTAAGAAAAGGAAATGGAGTGACGAGAAAGATAGTTCACTTCTAATAAGAGTTCGGCTCTAGGAACATCCAGAGCATCTGGAACACCTGTAGGATCACGATCATCAGTAATTGCATCACGATCACGAAGGTCGGAATCTTCAGCTCAATAATCCAAATCATAATCTCTCTCTTGATCATCTATTTCATATCCTTCGGATCCTGATGACTTAGTTGAATGTAGTTCCGTCAGGGTCATCTGAAGCTAGCTCTGATGCTGCTAGTTCAACAAGTGCTGCTGTTGGATTACTGGTATTAGAAGTGGCTGCTACTACTGGATAAGTTGCTACTGGATTTTCCAATATAGAGGTAGGGGCCGAAGGATATGAAACAACTGGATCTGCTTCTGCCGGTCCTTGCCTCTACTTTCGCTCCTTCGACTGCTTTAACGGCTGCTTGTGGTTCATGAACATCAACCATTGCTTCCACCTATGCTTCTGTTTACTACTCGGATGCTTCCTTTGCCTCTCGATCCCTTGCTTCTGTTTCTTTATCTGCATCTGGATTTGGATCTAGAACTGGAAGGCATGTTGCTGGACAAGGTGGTGCTGGTGAAAGACCTGGTAAAATACCAAAGCCGTGGTGCATAAAGTGCATGAAGTCGGAACAGTTTGCAAAATATCGGAACACATTATCGATGTGCATAAAGTGCCGGATGTGCTAATTGTTGATATATGCCCTTATGGGTGATGCCTCTGCCTCTTTAATGATACCTTTCATGCTTCTGGTGGAAATGCTATAGGATTTACTACTATAATATAGGTGGATCGGCTGCAACAATTAGATATGCGTATAGATATGCTACTAAAATGGGTACTGCAACCCTAGCTACTGGCTTTCCAACAACGGGCTCTGGATCTCGATCTCGATCTGACAACAGAAATACAAAACTACCCCACCCGGATGGTGACCACTGCACCGCTATAGATACTATATACCACAGTAAGGGTGAGAACAACATTTGTCAGGGTAGTCACCTATGCATCGTATAATGAGACAAGCGCTCCCTCCGGAAATCAACAGAAAAAACATAAGAAACGACTGCATGGCATGGCTTCATCAGTGGCTTAACCATGAAGAATCCAGAGCGGAATCAACGGCATAATCTAACTCGTAAGCAACATAATCGACTGCGGAATCAACAGGATAGGATCCTATGCCTTTGTTGCCCCCGCTACCGGCCACTTTAATGGGTTATTCAACGGGCAACGAGCTATCGAACTGCTGCTCCTGGAACAGCTCTCAGGTATGGAACTGCTCGCTTTGGCACTGTAACTGGATCAGTCAGTTAAACAATCGCTGCTGCTGGATTTTTCACGGAATCTACAACAACAAACACAGGAAAAACTTCTAGCGTAGCTACTGGCGCCTACTAAAATAAGGGGGATCCGCTGGGTCTCAAACTGCTTGCTTCGGTCGAGATCCAGATTCTGATAGTAGTGATCGAGAGCCTGATTCTGACGTTCGTGAGCGTGACCCTGCGAACGGAAAGAGTGAGCCAACCGAAAACCATATACGCAATAAGCAAAGCAAGCACCAGTACGTCAGTCAGTTGTTCCAGATCGAGAACCAGCCCTAATAGCAACAGAGGCAAGGATGGCAAGAGCAAAGCAAGCAGTAGACCTAGCAGCTAATCCAGTGTTAGATCAACGGAACGGAATTAAAAACAGATCCATACCTAAGACCAATAGGAGCATAAGTAGCTAATACGTAAGAAGCACGCACCAGTCACATACCCAGTAGTAGGACCAGCACCATAAGCTAGGGTTGCAGGAGCAGAGCAAGAAGCATATCCATACGTTGATCCAGTCAAAGAACCTGTAGTAGATCCATTAATACCAACAGCATTACCAGAGCTAGTCCTTTTTCCAGTTTAAGAACGAAGAACCTGTTGACTAAGTTACAGTTCCTTAAGCATAACCAGTAGAGACCACAGATCCATATCCAGCAGATACGAGGGTGACAGTACGAGTACCAACAGTTGCATATCCAAGTACAGATCCTATAGAAGCAAAGGTATAAGCATAGCCAAGACCAGTCACAAGACCAGTAAACCCACACCAGCAGTCGATCTAGCTTTTGATAATGCTATTGAGGATGTTATTGAAGCACCACTACAACCACCAATAGCAGTTGTTGAACCAGTAGCTCTAGATCGAGAGCCGGATGCACCAGTAGTCAAGGCCTAGCCAGTTTACCATCACTAGAAAGGGCAGAGGTAGCAGCATATGATCAACCACCAAACGTAGATTAGTTCGATCAGCAGCACCTAACAAGTAGTGAACAGTTCCGGCACTATTTGGCTTCTCCTTCGGACCCTGCTTTTGGTATTTCTTCATAGTCTGATGCCCATGGTAGAGATTCTCAGTTTCGTGATAAAGATCGTGATTGGTATTTTAGTGATCGAAAGGAAGAGTCTGAATTTAGGGATCGAGACCCGGAATAGGACCCTACAGGACAATACCCTACGGGACCAAATGCTACAGGACCAGCGTCCTTAGTTACATATACTTAGCCAGCTCCAGGAGGTGAAGATCAAGCACATCGTGACGGAACGGAATGAAACTTAAGTAGAACCGGCAACGGAGGATATGAAATAGAAGCATCCCGGTCATCAGCATCCGAGTCATTAGTTTCTTCAGCACCAGCGCCCATAGTTGTTCACCTTGAAGCAGCACGTGTTGATTGAGTTGATTCAGTTGATTGAGATCGATAACTAAAGCGCTTGTTCCTAGGGGTGATTAAGAGGCAGGGGATTGAGTTCCAGGAGCAAAGTAAAAGGTAAAGCCGGAACCTGTAGTTGACCTAGTTAATTGATAACCAGAGCCTGTTCGAGCAAATCCGATTCCAGGCGCAAATATCGTTTTTTAATAACCAGCATCCTCACCAGTTCCAACTTCCTAGCCGGCCGGCGTCCCTGTTCTGGTATGTGATAGTGTTTCCCCTAAGGAGGTGCCGACATCACTCCTAGGAACTATAACTGATGTTCCAACATGTGAAATTGTTCCTAGAAGCAATGTTACAACATCTGCTAGTGTTCCAACTATTGTTGTTCTTACATATGCAATGTTCCTAGAGGATTATGTTCCGGCATTCGGATCTGTCTCTAAAATCAGGGGTGTTCCAACATCGAATCGAATCCCAGCCAATGGCATTGTTACCATATATGTAATTATGAAATATGATAGTGATCCAAGAAGTGATGTTCCTACATCCCTTCCTGTCTCAGCTTCTTTTCTCGCATCCCTTAGTAAGAGCATCCGAGATAGCCAAGGTGGGAGTGCTTAATTGCCATATCAGCGGCTACAAATTCATTCTATAGAACTGTAGATCATGCAGAATTTCTCTGGTAGGAGCGTACCAGGACCGTTATCTATCGGTTGGGTCTAGGAACTGGAACTAAATAGCGCAATGCCACTAAATAGAACCTTCTGATAGTTCGTCTTCTTCCTGACTTCCACATGGCTGATGTAGGGCCGGTCTTTTTGTGCGCCAATAGCTCCTCTCCCTCTATTTCATAATTCCACCGACCAGTGGAGAGCTATAACCGTAAAGATTTCAAAGGTTAAATAACCTTTGAAAGCCTCGTTAGCTTCGGTAATGGATGTGACGTTTTATCGGCTTTTTCTATTTTCTGTTTTCTTTTCTTACGCAATTCTGTTTGTTGCGTTGTTGCTTAGCAGGGCTTGTGTTTGGTGAGGCGCGCTGGTCATGAGGAGGGTGGTTCAGGCAAGGATTGAGAGAGACGATTCTAAAGCGGATGAAGGAGAAGGCCCTCGGCCCTATAACAGTAGAAGAAAGCCCTTACCCAAGTTGTCTATTTACGTAGGTGAATCAAGTACAACAAGTAAGGTCAGAGCTTGTGGGTAGAAGATTGGGCTCTGCTACGCAGATCCACTAGACTAGGAAAGAAGTACGCATTGCTTACTTACTGTGCGAACGATCCTAGCTACTAGTAGCTAATAAAGTTGCGAGTAGGGCGGTAAGGAGACCGGGGGAAGCGCAGCCACCTTCCTCATCATATCGAAAGAAAGAGAGACAAAGTCGGACACTGATTCCAAGCTTTCAAAGCAAGATAGGCATAGTGATTCAATCGATCACCCGAAAGAAGGCAGCAGGCCGGATGATTAGCACTAGAGAGCGCCTGAAGGAAGGATGTTTATCCTCACCTCAATCGCTGATCCAGCAAGAATGTCAGGTGAGACCTATGTTGAGTCAAATAGGCTTCCTGTTGACTATTGGTCTGTCTCCAACCGGGATTAGTGAGACCCGGACGGTAAAGGCTTGACCATGAGAGTAAGCGGAACAGATCCCATTGCCAAGCACTGAGCGGAAGCATCCGAGCACACCGTGGGATATGAATCTTCACTCCCTCGCGCTTGGGTCCCAGCTTTGGGATGAATTCGTTCTTTCCTTTGGATGTTAGTGCAGATATAGTGAGTGTGCACTTAGCCTTTTTTTCACTAATCTCTCTTCATAAGTTAGATCAGAAGATCGAAATTACGTAAGATCAGAAGAGAGTTTCGAGAATGGGTTCAGAAAGTCGACTTCATTTTCATTGACTAGCAACTGTTGACTCTTTACGGTCTTGCATGAGCCTTGAATGAGAGTTAGGGTTCGACATATTTTGTATATAAGAGAAGAGATTTCATATATAAATAAGATTTATAAGATTTTTTTTATTAGAATGAGCCTTTTCAAGTAGTAGCTCTGCTCCCGTGATCTCTTTATAGATAGGTCTTACTCGGTATCTTGGGACCTTTGGTCGATGTCGCGTGGTTGTGATTCTTGATTAGAAATTCCCTTGTTTGCTCAGAGATGGTGTGTATGAGTTCGGCGCTTCCTACCTTTGCCACTGGTTACCCACGTCTCATAGACTAGCCCTTTCGTCCGTCTCGCTCAGTTCATTTTTAATTAAAATTAGATATGTCTAAGAAAGATTGAATGTGATGCACGAAGTCGAAGTGCGCATAAATATCCATCGTAATATATGAATGTCGTATATAGAAGAATCGTTAGATCGTTTTTCGAGAAAAGGTCCCCTCCACCCACCGCCCATCTGGACTAGCCGCGCTGTCAAAAGCAGAGCCATAGCAGGATAGGGCCTAAAAAAAAAAAATAATCATAATGAAGTGGAAATTCAAAATCTTTCAGTGTTGTTTTCGTGGAGCCGCTCGCGTTGAACAATTTGAACCGAATCTTCAACTTTATTGGGAAGAAATAGGATTCCAGCTTCCAAATCCGGATCCCACAGACTCTCCAAACACATTACTGTCAAAAAGTTCGCAAATTCTCGAGCACTATTATGCTTTTTATAATTGTAACCTTACTGACCCCCACACCTGGTCGGAGCTAGCGCAAAGACTTGCTATAGCTAATACAGCGACTCCCGCGGGTATAGGCGTTCACCCTAATCTGAATCTCCTAGCCGAATTGCTGAATCCGGGGAGTCAGCTCTACATAGAGGGTACTCGAATCTTACTTTCATGGAACTGTGGTGTTGGATGATTTCTTTTTTGCTTCTGTTAGATTTGAACATTTCTTTTTTAAAATGAATGAGTGAATGCCCCAATGTGTCTTACCTTTAGGACCCGTGCTTATATTGCTGAAATTTCTATTGAAGCTTTCTTCGCAGTCATGGACAATAAGGCGGAGAAGGCTGGCTTGGGCTTGAATGCCGGTGTTTTATGCTAGAGAGGAGCGCCTTTCGCAGACCGAGCGGAGGAAGGAGGAAGAAGCGATTAGACGACAAGCAAGCAGCTCGAGGGATCAAGCTAAGAAGGGGATCAAGCGGATAATTGGGGGTACCATAGGGAGTTAAGAAGGGCTGAGAAGCCTTTCGATAAGCGAGAAGGCGACAGACGGTCACTCACCACGAACAAACAACAAGGGCTAGCGTCACAGCGATTGCTGCATCTTAGCCTTCAAAAGAAGAAGACCCTCGACCGGTTTGTCAACCTTGGGCAAGAAAGTGGATGCTCCCGATGATGGCACCTCACCTTCAGGGAAAGCGAGCTCCCCGTAATAAGTCGTCGGGGTAGATAACAGAGGGGCAGAACTTCTCCTTTCTCCGATTCCGTAACCGGGACCTCTTCAGGAAAGATCATCTCTCTCTTACGATTCACAGCGCAGCGATCCAAGCTCGTCTCGTTTAAGCCATCAGGGGGGGCGGCTTTAGTTCTGAGGTAGGGGTAGGGTAGGGTAGGGCTCTTGCGTTGAGTTCTTGAGTGCATTGTCAAAGGCTTCCTGACTCCAGACCACCAGGAATTCAGGTTACCGACCAGCAAAGAACCGGCAAAAAGGAACTCTTGTCCGACGTGAAAAGCCTTCTACGGCCATTTACCTTTCCCTCACGGTACCCGGACGTCTGGACATGGGAGAGCACCGAACTCAAGGGAATCTAATAGGTAGAACAAAGAGAAGAAATCTTGACGTTCGAATTCATGGCTCTTACACCGAGCGAGATGACCGTCCCGCGGGTACCGTTTCCGGACCACTATTAGCATTAGCTACTGACTTTCCTTTCCTGACTGACTTGCTTTCCCTTCCCGACTGACTGGATTTCCTTTCTAAGGCTTGGTTTGCTTAAGTTAAGCTACAATAGGTTTGCTGACCTGCCATTTACAATGGTTACCAATACATTATTCACATTCCGCCTTCGATGAAAGATCGGCTGTTGTTGCATCTCACAAACAAAGAAAGGAACTGACACGACCTTGCCCCAGCAAACAGAACAAGTGGGAAAGCGCCATAAACGGGGTCTAACCCCTAACCTTTAGCTACTTCCGGGGCAAAGAAATCCCTGGTCTTACGAAAAACAGCGGAAAAGAAACCGGCAAATTTGCCGGTAGAAAACATTGATGGGTTGAGTCGGTCACCTCGGATACACGTATGAACCTGAAACTGAAGGATTGGCTTGCGGGGACGCTGCGATCGAAGGCTTGGCTGCTTCTGACTCATTCTCGGCTGCTACTGACTCGGTAATCTCTTGCTTACGAGAGAAGAGGAATTACTCATTTATATACTATGGCAACTCTTAACTCATAGGATTAACACTTAAGGAAAAGGCCTAAAGAAGAAGATAACAAGTAAATACTGACTTGCTGCTATTAACTCATAGGATTGACACCTAAGGACAGGGACTAAAGAAGAAGTAGTGGCATTATAGGCACTTTATTTACATCTCGATGAAAGGGAATAGTACCGAGACCGAGACACATGAGATGCATGAAAACTGGATTCTCCCAAAGAAATGAGGCCATACGGAGGAAATTATAGACAGAAAAGGAAGGCTAGCTACTATCTTTACTTTATTACTAATATTACTAACACGCACTTACTCTAGCACTAGCACTTTCTCTATCACTTATACTACTACTACTAGCACTATCACTCTCATCTTATTCTAGCTCTTTCTCTTACTCTAACACCTATTCTTACTCTAGCTACTCCGCTCGTGAGGAGATAGAAACACTACCTTCACTTGTGAACTTAATACCATAGAATGGGTAAGCCCTTACTCAATTCGATAAACTAGCTAATTGAGGGCTGCATAGAATCTTAAATCATAGGATTCAACCGAAGGACAACTACTAAAGCAGCAGATCAAAGCCAAGAAAAACATTCATTTTAATAACCACAAAAGGTAAACCACCAAAACGACAGCAGCGATATGACATTCAGTGGCACTCTTCAATCTGAGGAATCAACACCTCAGGGCGGTGACAGACTCGGGATAAAGATCAAAGCGAAAAGGAATGGATTAGATATAGCACTTACTCAAGCACAAGACTCTACTCCTCATTCAGAGGTTGACTCTGAACTTCACTCAGACACAAGGAAGGAAAGAAGATCGAACTCAAGCTACTCTATCCGTTACGTTCGTTCAGGGATTGACCCTTCACTTCACTCGGCATTGACTAGCACTTATTCAATTCATTGCTGACTTTCTGACTTGCCTTACTTACTTGCTTTACTTGTATTACTTACTATAGCTAACAACAGGAACAAGAGCGAACTCTAATCTTCTCTTTTCTCACTAAACCGCTTTCCTACCGGCTATTCTCAATGACGAAGCCTGGGAACTCGCTCTCGAACTAGCTTGTCCGAACCCAGCTCTTTGATCTTAACCTGCTTCTTCTCCTTCTCCTGCTTGCTTTCCAAGAAGCCTGGACGCAATAATATGGCGGAGATTGACTCCGTTCACTCAGTAAGTCAGGAAGTCTCACTCTTTCTTTTATCCAACCCGAACCCTGCTTTCCAACTCGAAGTCAGGAGCAAGTCAAGTCAGAAACTCTCACTCATAAGTCGAATTTACCTTAATCATACCTATTTCACTCGCCTAGCTATGATCTCGCTATCGTCAACTCCTATGCGTGAGTTAGTGGATTTACCCCTCGCCTGCCTTCACTAAAGAAGTAACTCTCCCCCTTATCTTAATCCATGGCGGTAACAGCCTTAGACTCCTTAATCATAATAACCCAAGCGAAGAGATTCTTTAACCTTACCCGAAGGAGAACTCTTAGACTTGACTCAACCTTGACTTAATAGGGCTTTATTAAGCGATTCAACTCAGTACTCGGTTAGGTTCGCTCCCAACTCAACTCCCAAGGCTTCTGTGGCGCCACAACAGCGAATTGTTAGGCGGCAAATGAAAGCTTCTCATGACGACCTCGACTAAAACGCATGGTCGCGATTAAGACGGCCCCCGTGTCAAGGGGTGGTAAGCGAGAAATGAGAAATCTCAAGAATAAGAGCAAGCATGCGCGCGGTCACTTGCTTCTGCGAAGGTGCCTCTATCAACGCAAGTACGATCTAAAAGGCCGACTTCCTCCTAACTTTCAACGGTCGGAAAGAGAGATTGTGCTTGTGTGCAGCCTATTGGCGAGTGGGATAGCACAAGAAAGTGCTTTCTCGAGGCATTGGTATCGTTTCGTCAAGCAGTCTACGTCAGCGGGCAGTCCTCTTTCTCTTCTGGAATGAACGGAATCACCTTCTTTACCCAGGAATCCCTATGATAGGCGCTATCGTCAATCTCAGGTTAGTGAACTCATCCAAGAGGAGGAGGATACGAAAACAGGGGCTGTGCGGGCGAGGCATATCGAACGGCCAGCTCAATGTTGAAAGAGAGATCTCCCCATGGGTCTTTCGGCAACCCGTTTTTAGTGAACGGGAGAGCGAACGAAAGCATGTGTTGTGGTGACTATGCTCGGCAGGCTCGCAACCTTGGGTCTCTCGGTAGTGAAAACTAAAAGTGGAAGTATTCGTATCCTCCGCCTGTGAAAACTCGACCATACCATAGAAAGCCAGGCTGAGACGCCTGATAAAGAACAGAGTGTTGAATGGAAGGAAGAATCAAAAATGATCGGGAAGCCGGAGCACTATCTCACTCTGTTATGCCTCTCTCTGTCCACTGAGAGGGTCTTTGCCGCTTGGAAATAGCCTCAGCCACACCTAATTGCTCACTCGAATGGGAAAAAGGAGGCGCTACTTCCAGCCAGTCGACTCAGAATCATCCACATTTCACTCACTCCCATGTAATCACTCACGATCGAAAGGAGGGCATACTTCGACCACCATCGGCTATTGAATCGTCTCCATATTCGCACTTCTCCCAACCTTATGCCGAAGCTGCATTTCGGGAACCACAACCGGGCGTTGCTAATCTCAATGCTAATTGCCAATTCCTTTAATCACATCGGCGGACTTTCTTCCATCTTAGTTAGTAAGGCGGTGAACCTCTGCTGCAAATGGAATGAAAAAAGAGAAAGGCGGCATTGATTACTGCCCATCCCTCGATTGAAAGCTCGGGCGATTGATTTCGTATCGACGAGAGAGCATTTCCGATAGGGACAAGAGAGCTTGCGAGTTGATGCCCTTCTTTTTCTGATCGATCGGTTTGTCAACACGAAACGAGACCCCTTACATACAGGATAAGGTTGCTTAATCATTCCGGCTATTCGCCTAACTATGGCTAATGATTCATTCTCTTTCATCCAAGAAGAAGAGGTCATCCCGTCTACGGAATTGCAGCAAAAGGGGGCTGCTACCTCGCAACTATCCATCCATTTCTGAAGGCTCCTCCCTCTTTCTTCGTTGGCCTATTCGAGTCAGTTCAGTAGAATCCGGATCGATCTGAGGCTGAGGGGAGAATCTACTCATCACGCCCTACTATTCAGGGGCAGTTGGGGTGAAGGTCGGTAGATCATTTGATTGTTCACGCATCAATCCCCAACACAAGGGAGATTGCCCTACTTATCGATGGCGGGGGAAAGGAGCTATTATTTAGTTAGGGCCCGGAAGCTCCCTTTGCGTGGAATGCCCCATACGAAGAATAATGATGATGGGCGGGTGCCACCTCCAATAATAGGGTCTTTGATCCATCCATATAGTAGGGGGACTTGAAACTTGGCTAATGAACCCAACTAAGCTGCCTTACTGAAAAGAGGTCCCCTAATTACGAAGCATGATCAGAGCCTGCTTTTCTTAAAGAATCTAGTCAGTCGTATTATGCTGGCTTGAAAGGGCTCTTTAGTTGCTTTCATGACGCGGATCATTATTATACGCATTCTCTTTGTTTCCCCCATCCGAGAGCAAAGAATAAGGGCCCTTCTATTTTGGTAGAATCCGGTTTTTTGAGGGAAAAGCGCGCCTAACTAGGGCGGAGGGGTTAGAGGCGCATAAAAGGATGAGGGGGCAGGCAGGTAAAAGGAATAAATAAAGTCACTTTAACCAGAATATACGTTGCTTACGGCACGGCAGAGCCAGCTCAAGAGCTAACTCGGAGAAGCTACCTTTTAAAAACACTAGTCAAAGGCAACTCACTAGAAGAGCGCTTAGCTACTCCTTTAGGAATCTCTAACAAGCAGCATCTGTATCATTCTTCCACCCTCTCGGTAGACTAGGGACGCTCACTGCTCCGGCTAAGGAAAGGAAGAGACTCTATAAACATCAATACGTAGTCACACGAGCGGACGAGACAGCTACTCACAGCTCGTATACAAAAGAGAGGAATGGTTCGCTTTAATCACCGGGCATCAATCCTGCCATTACTTCCATGTACGACTGCATTCAGTCAACACGTCCATAATACCACCTCAGCGGATTTTGTCAGCACATCAGTAATGCCATCTCAGCAACGGCATAGGAACAAATCCTCGACCAGCCCTCCAGTCAGTCAGACCAGAGGTAGGCCCCAGTCATACAGGCAGCTAGCAACACATGCGAGTCAGTCTACCAACAAAGTAAGTCTTTTTAGGCAGCGACCCCCGGCGTCCGTCCGTTTAGGAGAGACAGGCGCCTACTCGACACTTGATTCGCCGAAATAACAGAATCTTTAATGGACCGCGCCACATTCCTAGTTTGTTATTTCTTGCCAGGATTCATCATTTCCAAGGCCAGATGTCATCATGCTATTTTTTACAATAGAACCTTCCAAATGGATAGAGTTAGTTATTTTGTAGGGTATTATTTATTGTCTTTTCATTTGTAAGGGCGTGTATATAAATAAGCCCAGCTCGTCTCTATGAGAAGGGGTCGATCATTTGTTATTTCTCTATGAGATTTGCAGCCATTGAAGAGGGTATCTTCTAGTTTTGGATTTGCCTTTACATCTATATTTTTCTTTCATTTTTAGTTGTATTTGAGTAGATCTGTATTACAACAGTAATCGGTAGTGTATTTCAGCAATATATTGGAAGTTGGGTTTCTTTTCTGCTGTTTACTCTGTTTTGCTGCGTTTTAAGCTTGCTCATTTCATGATCTACTAGTAAAATCTTTAAACGTTGATTGATAATCTCTGATTTGGGCCTAGCACGATCTACTCTACACCAGAATTGGTATCAGAGCCAAGTTTTCATCAGATGAAAAAAATAGAATATATTCGATTGGAAGCAAACATGCTTGCCCAGTATACTTGAGTGCTACTTTATACCTACTACTACTACTATTCCGACCTTAACAGCTACTGCTTACTTAGCTGAAGCAAACGTCTCATTTCGTTCATTGCGAGGTTAGGAACAATGGATTCTCACTGGGGATCATCAATATCTCTCCCTCTCAAGTAGCAATTAGCCGACAACTGAGCTCTGTTGGTGTGAAGTGAGCTCTCCCAAAGCAATTTGAGGAAGCAAAGGTTTCACCCCATTCACCAATAGATGCTCCGCCTGCAATGTCCGAATCTTCAATGAGTGGTCCAATAATTTATTACCTAGAAAAATTATATTATATAGGCATGGTTTTTTACTTACTTTACTTCTTGGTCAAAAAGTAGCAAATCGAGTAGCGAACGATCCCAGCGGTCTTCTGTCCATGTTCCATCCTTCTCGGCCAATACATCACATATCCTGGATCAAGTAAAGACTCTGGGTTTACAACAAGCTACAGAAGACACTCGAAACTGGAAAGATGGTCACTCCTTTTAGGAACATGGCTCGTTCATCTGAAGTGGATTCTCTCTTTTAGAAAGAATCTCACAGCTTCTTGCTTGACAGCAGCTTTTCTCCGAATCGGATCTGGAGAATTTTTGGACTTTTGATGACATGAGATTCAAGACCCCCCTTAAATAAAGTAAAGTAAAGGCAGCGGATCCCGATTTCCTTGATCCTTTATCTGGCTGGGCTGTCGATAGAGTAAGCTGGATGTGCTATTCGATCTTGTAACCCACGAAAGCTCAAGAAAGAGAATGTCCTCTCAAGGCGGGTCTTTCAACCGCCTCCTTGAAAAATCACCTGACATTCCTCTAGTTAACCTGTCGCGGGGTAGGGGGGTCCCTCTAGTTCAGAACCTTTCTCCCAAAGCCTCCCCCGATTCGACTTTTGGCAGGCCATGGTGCGGATAAAAGCTTGTGGGTTCTCTCCTGCTTATTCATTAGGGCGAGTGGATGTCAAGGGAGGGGATCATAGTCTTTCAACTCATCTGGAATATCACGGAGCAGCTTCGTGTCCCTGTTCTGGTCCCCGATGCAGCCCCGTCATCAGTAGCTAAAACCAAGGTGGGCCCTTCCCCATAAGGCCCCGGAAGTTGTATCTTATCGAGTGGACTTATCAGCATCACGCTTAAAAATATGGTGTCCAACTCTGCCCGTGACTCGCATTGGCAACTTTATCCCGCCCTCCATCAGCCGGTGTGTGTGAGCTTCGCTCCTTATAGCTCTACACCGCCGCCGGCCACTTTCGTTCCTCTACCGTATCCATTGATTCATTCTTTGGAAGTTAGGCACGTGACTCGATAGCGCAGGCACAAGACCTTTGAATGCAAACAAAGAATAGCGAGACCGCATATCAAAAGATTTTGAACCCTATACAAGGTGCAGGATCTGCTTCTTCCCTTTATAGCAGCTTCTGTCATTTTCACATAAATGTTGTAATAAATCTTATCTCCCCCTATCCCTATAAAGCCGTCCTCCCTTTGTTCATTCTTGGGCGAGTAGAGTATCCCGGCCTACACTTCGGCTACTAATAAGGGGAAAGGCTGAGTAGTACAACTCATAGCATGGAGGGTTACAGTCACACATATCCTCCTGATTCACCAAACCAAACCTTTCAAAGACGGCAGTTCAGGCTTCTCTAAAGGGAAGCCCTCTCTTCTGCTACGCGTTCCTATCAATATCGATTAGAGTATATTGAAAGCAAAATTTGCATGCGTCCCAACGGATACCAACAAGTGGAGTTAATGCTATATCTCATCCTTTCCTTAGTAGGGTTTATCCCTAAACAAGATACCGATTCAAGCCCCTTGTATAGGTTGGGCGAGTGTCACGATGAAGGGGGTAGGGTTATAAAAGCATTGACGGTTTCTCCTAGTGTTGTCTGTGCCTCAACAAGCCGTGTTGACTTTTCAAATCTTTTGCAAGTGCTCTTCCCTTGCCTATACATGGGTTATTCGTTTTGGTCCGCCTCTCTTCTCGATCCAGAGGTACATAATAAGTGAAGCTGCGTTCCGCTTGATTAGTGGTGATGGCGTAAGAGAGGTGATTGGTACGGCTAGTCAAGTGGCTGCGGGAGCCAGCGAGTTTGGGGGGATTATAGAATTGGCAGAGGTAACTCCGGACGAGGACACTCGAAGGGTGTTAACCGAGCTTCCGCAGTCTCAGTCCGCCAAGGCAATTGCTGTTATGCTCGGAACCATAGTACTCGCAGTTATACTCACTAACGCAGCGGCTAAGTCTTGATAAAAAGGTTTTTTCGTTAGGAAGGTACCCCCTATGGTCCGAAAATGGGGATTTTGGTTGGACTTTTTCTTTTCTATTCTATGAGTTAGCTGCCCTACATTCCGGACTTTAGAAGGGAATGGAATAAAATAAGGGCAGTCCTTTCTTAAAGAAGAGTTAGCTTGACCAAGTAGACTAGTGGGAGAGATACTAGTTCTCCTTGCCTTCGAGTTAAGCATTAAATAGGAGCAGCAATCCCTTGTAGGCACTGGACTCCAAGGATTCAATCCAGCCATAGGGGCTACCTTGTTACGACTTCCCGGTCAAATCAACGAATCTCTCTACTGCCTATCTAGTCAATACACTCAAGTTTCGCATCTCTCTTTCCAATCTCTCTTCTCTCTTTGACTTAACCTACGGAGCCATCCAAGGGTATAGTAACCAGAATGCAAATAACGGGGTCACTCTTCTATTCTATGAAACTACTTGGATCGACTGCCGCCCCTGCTAGGTTGGGGACAAGTAGCATTGTTCTAATCATTATGGCTAACACCAGCGCTCCCTTCGATGGCACATTAAAGGATAAAAGACCTCTTTATTTTTTTTGCATGGGCTCTATAATTTCCCTAGCGTCAAGAAAGATCTCTTTCGCTTGCAAGATCTCCTTAGCAATTTCAGTGCTATTAGGATGAGGGCAGGTGATAGGCAAAGTAAGTAGTTCGTTCGGAAAATAGGCCCAAGAGACGGTACATCCAATTAATAAACACAGTCCCGCTGCGCCACAAAAATCGAAATATGAACAGGGTAGCTGATTGGTGAAGAGCGTTCCCCGCGCGATACTTAGTAGCCCCTTGTCTTCGCCTAAGAATCTGAATACCCGTTTCCCTTTCTTTTGGTGCATTAATGATTCCCATGTTCCTGGAATGTGTTGGTATGCAGTAGCTGCTATAGAATGCAACTTTAGTGGATTGATCTCTCTAACTCTTTCTTTTAGAACCAACCTTTAGTCATTAGGGCGAGTCCGGGTAAAGCTACTACCCTTAATACACCTTCGGGAGACTATGGGGGTACACTGATAGAGGAAAAGAGTGAAAAGGTCTTATTGTATTGATTCCCGAAGTGAACTTACCGTGATTGCTTTAGGAGTTAGCCTTCCAAATGTCGAAATGGATTACCTTTCTTCTTTCTCTGATTGCGCAGGAGCAGTGTCCGGGTTTCCAACAGCCGAAGCCCCTGCCGCTTTCCCTGAGACTGGTGCCTATTCCCATGAGAAGGAGGACACACAAGAGAAGCGGTTTTTCTACGATCCGCTTGCTTGAACGGCTTGATTGAGTACCTTACTGGAAAAACAAACCGCCTGGAACTGAGTACCGAAACTTGCCTACCGTCCCAACACAAGGCAAACCTGTCCATTCATCGGGCTAACACTTTGATTCATGAAGGCAAGTCGGAAAGTCGAGCAAGGAAGAGATAGCTAGCTTTGGGCTTCCCTTAAGAGAAAGAAGGCACTTTAAAGTGCAGAAGCCAAAGAAAGCCTCTTTACCTAACTTTGGCTGGTATACGAGTGGGAACAGGCTCAGTTCAAAAACCATATCTGTCTGCAGATTCACAAAATCTATCTCTGTTGGGAACTGTTGATTAAGCCATATTTCTGTCTTTCCTCGATACCGACATTCTAAGATGTATAGGTGACTTCGTCATGCAGAGGATTCAACTGCTTATTAAGGCCGAGACAGGGCCAAGCTCAATTCCATTGTTACGGGGTGCCACGCTATTTGCTTTCTTTCCTTCATCTTTCTCTGTCACCGTGGATTCCCTTTTGTCTTTATTTGAAGTAGATTAGATTATTTCACTATTCAAATTGAACTGATCCCGCACTATAACCTTATGAGTCTTTCAGTCCCTCTGACTTTTCATGTCGAGATGAAAATATAAGGGGATTACCATTGAGAATTCGAGATTCCAATCCAAGCTGGCGAAACAACTGCTGCTTATTCAGGTACTGGTACTGGCTAATGCTTTTCTCTCTCCTATCGAAGATTCTCGAAACTCTCAATCAACTGCGGGACTCCTTTTTGTCAGGGGAGATTCCTTTGATAGTTGTGGAGCTCTGTTCAGAGAGACCTTAACAGACAGAAGCCCGAACTCATTAGAATCGTGACAAAGGCTCGACATGATAAGAAGGTAATTCAATTGTCTCCGGACTGGTAGTAGGACCTGGGCTAGAAGTCGTCCGGTATGGGTATATCATTCTTATAAATCTAAATTAATGATTGCTCAAGTAGAGATAATGGCCTAAAACCAGTTAAAACCACGAATGAGTCTGCTTTCCCGAATAGGAGATTGGCCTAATTCTCAACCGGTATCCCATTAAGTAGGTCGAGCACTAAGCAATATTCTGCTAAATTTGAATAGCTTCCATTGATGACTTTTATAGTGAAAAGTGCTTTTCATTTCATGGTTTTTTGCTATATTCGCATTTCAATTCTAAGCCACTATTTGGGGGATATGTTATCGTCTTGATAGACCCCATACGGTACTTGAAAAAGAAAATGAGTATTTAAGACTCTTCTTTGTGAAAGAGATTTCATAAGCTTCAAATTGGTCAACGGGGGCTAATGCACTATCTCCAGACTATCGAAGATGAAAGAAACTCTTGAGACTAGAGGATACGAACAGGGAACTCCCTTTTTGCTTGGCTTGACCATATAGGGCAGCCCCACTTCCAGTATTGTTGGAAGAAGCAGTGCAATGTAAGCAGGTCCGTTTCGGGAAGCAGTGAAGGAACCAGAGATAGAATTTAGGAATGTAGTCACGTGCCTTACAACATTAGGGCACTTGGCTATTGAAAGGTACGAATTCAGAAGCCAAGAGCAGCAAAGATGGCAATTCCAGCAAAGGAAGAAGCGATCGAGTTGTCGAATTAAAACCAGTCTACTAAGGCCCTATTGAATTAAGCGAGAGAAAGCTCAATCGATAGAAGGGAAGAGAACAGCTACTACAGCTGGGAAAGTTTCTTTGGATAGAAGGAGGGGTAAGAGAGGAGGGGGTTGGGTTTCCTTGATAATCTTTGAGACCAATTTGACGGGCCTTCGCTCGTGGAAGAACTGGGCCGTAATAGCGAAGCGAACTCTTTACATAACATAAAGTGAGTCAACTTGCTCGATGTAGGCTTGCTCCTCTTGGCAGCCTTCTTAAAGTAGGCTTCTTTCTTCGCTAACGCTTGGGAATTCCTAGAGACTGAGCAACTAAGTTGAGTTCTATTTCTAGCTTTTTTGATAGCTATATATTTCGTTACTGGGCAGCCAGGTATATAAAAATAGCATTACATTAGCTGTTGCTTGCTGCATCAGTAAGATACAGCAAGGGAGGGGCAGACTGTACCGCTTTTCAGATGCAAATAGGTGCCCCTTTGGCGCGTAAGCCCTAAGTGACTACGTACCTTTGGCTCCTCCTCTTATTCCATTACCGATTGCTTCTAGCGGCGGATAATAGGAAAACCTCTCTTGTGGCCCTTGCCCGTCCTAAAAAAGCCTTGTCCAAGGCTTCGTAGTCTCCGATAAAACAACAGAGGCTTCCATTGGGTCAAGAAGGTTACTCCTGATGATACCTTGCCTGAAGCTCTTTCCTATGCGGGAAATGGCTAGAGACAAAGACACGGCAAGGCTACTTTACCTATGACACTTAACGAGCCCTACTTACTGTCAGACCTAAGCACAGATCGATGAGCGCAAGAATGAATGCACCTGTCTCTGCTCTTTCTGGTCAAGAAATCGATCGACCTCGTTCACATAGCTTTTAAAAAGCATCCCGGAGCGAGCGCCCCCTATGGTGTTTCTTGCTGAGTCAAGCTCTCCATTTTTTTATATATAAATTCCCACGCATTTCGGATGTCGGTTATTGGATTTGGTCTTCCTCGTCTGACTGACTAATCACACATACTACCATTACAATATCTTACTCGATTGATCTCGGTGTTCTCATTCCACGCTATGTCAAAAAAGGTAAATCTCAGTATACGGAAATTATATCCCCTAATGGTATCACCCAAAAAGAGGATTTAACAGGTCTTAAAACGAAGAATTTGAGGCATCGATCTGGAGTGGGTCTTTGATTGCTATTACACGAATGACAGGAGAGGGGCCAAGCACGGGCTCTTCCCTTATATCCATACCACAACGAGAAGGGAGGGTGAACACTGATGATCGAAACATCTCCTTCAGTGCCTGGTCAACCATTAAAGAAGAGGAGCGGACCTACGTCTAGAAGAGAATCCCGGCTAAGCCGATGGGAAAGGTATAGTTACGTGTGAGAACTTTTATACTACGGAAATAAAATGCATTAACATACCAACTTGGATCGTTACCGGAATGTCTGTCATCAATTGAACTCCTAACTGACACCAATCTGTGCTCTCGCCTAGCTCTGAACGAGGAGAAGCGGGCAACCCACGTATGAAAGATCGGAATTAGCCTGGCCGGACATCCAATACATTTCGAGATCACAGTACTGTAGGCTACGAAGCCAATCTCTCTAAATGAGGTCTCAGGTCGGATCAAAGGGGGCACGGAAAGGCTGAAAATAGCGATACCAAAGCTTTTTGAAAGAGAAGAATGCGCCATAGGTTTCTTCCCGCTTCGCTTTGGGAAGGGGCATTGAAAGAACACAGACATAGTGGAAATGCTCCTAGACTAGAGAAGGTTCCCTCGTCAGTCTGATCCTCTCAACTCATACTACAGCAGGGAAATCTACTTTTCTGGACAGGGTCTTCCTTCTCGGAGAATAGGTCTACTATGCTGAAGCAGAAGGGAACAGGATGCTTATTTAAATGTCGATGAGAATAGTCAGGATGCTCCCTGTAGTACATTCCCAGATCTGAGCTACCCGGATCAACCCACCAGTTAGTACAGTTCGTCAGTGAGTACGTGGGAATAGCCCAGTAATGAATAGATATATCAGTCACCGGGTGAAGAAGCGAGGCGAAGCGTACCATCTACCTAGGGCCTTTGCTCCCTGTATCGGTTAGTTAGTTAGTTAGTATTGGTTTATTCCTACCTCTATTGATTGATCAACCGATGGGATGGAATCTGGTCCTACCTAGCATCCATCTTTCATTCAAGCTATCTTACAAATTGAATTTAACCACTTGTTAGGAGGAAAGGCCAAGTTACTGCGGTTTTCGGGCATGTTTCTTTCTAACCTAGGAGAACCACTGAAAGCATTCGTACTTGGTTCCTTACTCCAGCTGAACTAATGCAAACTTACCGATGTTCTTTCCAGGGAGGGGGTGGGGAAGAAGAATATGGATTACTTTAACCTTTTGATGCATAAGATGGAGAGCTGTGAGCAGGGCCCCAAGAGAGCTCCTCCCCATTGAGACCTTTTACACGGTCGAATGGAGGGGGCCAGGATCTGTAGTTCTGTTCTGGAATCCAAACAAAGAAAGTAACTAAATAGGCAGCGAGCCGTTCAGATGAGACCCGAAGAACAGGAAGAATAAATAGCAAAGGAAGGGACTTTCTTCCTAGAATCACAAGGGGTCCTTGACCCGTTAAGTGAAGTAGTGCGCGAAAAGGAATGATTTGATAAAGCAGTAGCCGGCTCGGGGGTCGGAAAAGGTGGGTAAGTCTAGAGCCAGACGACTCGTGAAGAGATAAACCATCTGCCCCATCTATTGACTTAGATGAGGAGTCTCGTCTTGAGCACGAAACCTGCTCTGAGTAGTCTTTGCGAGGCGTCCCTTTGATCTTTCTCAAAGAGGTAGGTGTAATGTCTGGCTTTAACAGCGCCCGTGTTCAAAACGTGTTAAAGGCTGCAAAAAAGCCCTTATAGAATGAGATTTGAGCTTAGCAGCAGGAGATCGAAAACATGAGGTTCGATCAACCAATGAAGCAGCAAGTTGTCTCGGGCAGCATCTTTATGCCAGCCCTTTAAAGGGAACAGGGTCCGCTCGGTGGTGTTCTTTTCCGAGGAAAGTAACTCTTGCATATCACCGAACTCTTCGCTCCTGACGAACCAATCTAGATAGTAAGCATTGGGCGGGCGATAGGGAAGACGGTCTCTGGGTTGATTGATTTCTGCTGGCAAGGCATAAGAGCCGTTACCGTATGGCCTGTGGGGTCTTCTGCGGAATCACCAATGAATGTCTCCTAACGCCGCGACGGGGACCGGGAGAAGCAGACACAAATTGACTCACTACATGAACTGCATAAGCAATATCTGGACGAATAACAGTAAGATATACCAGACCCTTATTACCTCCGTAGAAGTCACATTCTGGGGAGGCTCGGCTTCTACCCAGGGCGGAAGGTGGAGAAGGCTGGGCCGTAGCTACTAGGATAAAAGCATGACCTCTTTAAGATCTGGGATAGATCTTTCCTATGATATCCATGGCCCAACCTCGAAATGATATCAAAGCTCTTCGAATCTTACTTAGGGAGCGGGGAAAGGAGCAGGTAGAGGGTCCACCCGGCTAACATGCTAACTAGAACATTCAACCACCAAGGTCCAGCCAAAAAGAGAGGGTAGAAGTGCACCAAAGATACGAGCCGGGGCCGGTATTGTGTTCCTAACACCGCAAAATGGGACATTATACCATTCTTTGTCCCTTCTCAAACAAGGATGCTCCAATAACGAGGCGGAATATGAAGCCCTGATAATGGGATTGACAATGGCTATTGATATGGTCTTTCTATACGTCTTCGGAGACTCACAATTGGTTATACGCCAACTCACGGGAATCTACGAAGTTCGAACGCCCGAGCTGCTGCCTTTTTTTTAAGGTGAAGCAACTCATGTCGCGCTTCTCTTTCATAAAGTTGTCCCACGTGCCTCGAAGACAAAACACACAGGCTAACGCATTGGCTAACCTAGCAGCTGCTCTCACGATCTCTTTTGGAAGGAAAGTAAAGATGGTCGTGGAAGAAAGGCTTGTTCTTCCACCGATACTCGAACTCCTGCAAAAAAAAGTTCAGGTCAACGTAACGACTTGTGCAGAAGTTCAAATTACCTATTTGTTTTTTTAATATAATATTTAAAACACGGGGGATTACCGGAAGAACCTCACAAACGTACGGAGTTGAAAAGAAGAGTCACGCAATATGCGTAACTTCAACGAGACTCTGAACAGTTGATCATATGATCAACTGTGGCTTCGTGGCTTGTAAACAGAATAAGCCCAACAAGCAATGGAAGAGGTACACGCTTGGATATGTGGCGGACATCAATTCGGTCCCAAGATGCGCCTCAAACTCAAGCGGATAGGATACTATTCTATTGGCCATCAATGCTCACGGATTGCCTAACCAACATGGCAAGGAAGTGTCACATGTGCCAAATACATGAAGATTTCATAATCAACCTCCTACCCCGTTGCATCCGACGGTCCCATCATGGCCATTTGCAGCATGGGGAACGGATGTAGTCGGGCCAATCGAACCTCCATCATCAAGA
Organism: Tasmannia lanceolata; assembly: GCF_043159265.1. Classification (NCBI taxonomy): domain Eukaryota; kingdom Viridiplantae; phylum Streptophyta; class Magnoliopsida; order Canellales; family Winteraceae; genus Tasmannia; species Tasmannia lanceolata. The sequence goes on along the minus strand of NW_027518779.1, from coordinate 56,878 downwards.
GGACATCGATTCATCTTGGCAGCTACCGATTACTTTTATAGATGGGCAGAAGCGGTTCTGCTTAAAGAGATGAAAGCTGAAACGGTGATCAGGTTCATGCAGAACAACATCATTTATCGTTTCGGAATCCCAAGTCGGATCACTTCGGAACTCTGGGAGAAAAAATAGACTTAGGGCGGATACAGATAAAAAGCGGCGCCTTCGTTCTTCGCCTCGATGTTGATGGCTCGAACTCGTGTATAGGCAACTCGACTCGAGGAGCTTTATAGGAAGAGGCAGAAAGCTATAGAGGTTGATAAGAAAGGAGTCAGTTTTAAAGGCCTTGTGATGTATTCGATTTAATTTCTGTTGCTGCTACTTCCAGTTCAGCACCTCTACCGCTATTTCCCTGGGAACTCCAGCATGAATGTTCAAACCAGGCTTCTCGGACACGACCGCCGATGGGGGCAATTCCAGGATATGCGGAAATGAAATTCATTGCTCCCCTTTAACTCTTTATTCTCTCTTAAATAAAGCTGCTGACTGCAAGTCGTGTTGAAGAGTGCAAAATCATATCATTTTCCCAGTCTTTATTTTTTTTTAAGGAATATGAACATAAGCAATTGACCCAAAGATTCTAAAATGCCCTATTGAATTACCAGAGCCTCTGGTTTTCTTCCACTCCAAGCTTCATAAGGAGTCCTTTTCTTCACCGCTTTCGTTGGACTTCTATTGAGAAGGTAAACAGCTGTAGCGACTGCTTCTGCCTAGAACATGTTTGGAAGCCCTTTTCCTTTTAACATACTTTTTGCGGTCCTATTCTTGCGCTCTGCTACACCATTTTGTTGAGGGGTGTAGCTAGCTGTTAATTGACGCTTCATTCCATTCATATAACCAAAATGAAAAAATGAATTCGATGTGAACTCACCACCCACCACCTCTGGTTGTTCAGTTCGAAGGACCTTCAAATTATGACCACTCTGTTTTTCTACATAAGCTTTGAATTGAAGAAAAACAGGAAATGCATCTGATTTGTTTTTAAGAAAATATACCCCCGTCAGAAAGAATCAACAAAGATGAGAACTACTTTTGTTGAGAGACAACGTTTGCATTGGACCACATATGTCGGCATGCACTAGCTCGAGTGGTTGACTTGCTCTCCATGATCTAGCCTTCAAAGAATTCCGATGATGTTTGCCACTTTCACAAATTCGATTGTCATAATCATATAAAGGCAAACCAGAAACCGAAGTCAAAATCTCAATCCGGGGGTTGATCTGCGCGGGATTGCTAGTCCCGCCCTACTTAAGTAAAGCCCCTTGCACAACTTACTTTAAAGCTTTCTATATCGATTTGACTGCAGGCATGAGTGCTCAGGTACGCCGTCAGTCTGATTTCCTAGCAGTCTTTTTAAGGCAGGACAACCGAACCGAAAAAAGAATAAATACAGTCCCGAAGAGCGGAACGGCCGTCCAACTCCCCCAAACACAAGGGAGCGGGCACTGCTCTCAGCCTGTCGTAACAACGAAACAAAACTCCATACCTGAAGATCATTACCTTCTTCCTAGAACGGAGTATAGACATTGGTACAACAGGAGGCTCGAGAGACCTCGAGCGACACATCGTCATTTACGCTAACCTCAGCGTACCATCGGAGAGACTTTAGCCACATCTTAACCCATGCCATGGTTGAAGAATGAGGCGATCAAGAAAGTCCTCCCCCTGAACTGGAAAAAATGTCCTAAGACCCTATATTTCCTAATCATTAAAGTCTCCGGGTTTCACCCTATAAAGAATGAAGGCCCGTGCGACACCCGGCGTTAACACTCCCAAATCTGGAAATGCTAACCACAGTTTCAATGGTAACGGGAATACGCCTGACGGCGAAAGCATACAAAGATAGTGACGCTTCCATCGCTTAGATTTAGGGCGATAGGGCGCACCCCCACCACGATAAGCACGATAAGAAGCACCCCTCAATCGATAGGTCAAAGACAGAGACATAGTACCAGTGACATCTCTAATCTTTGAGAAAATCGGGGTTGCAACAGAGTCAACCAAAGACCGGAGCATCTTAGCAGACACAGGAGAAAAATCCCTAGTCACTTCGTCGCTCCAAAATCTTTTTGCAAAATCCAAAGCACCTGTATTTGAAATGAGAGACTTTTCTTTAGATATAGTTATAGTACACTCAAACCAAATATCTTGGGTTGCGGCCGCCACCTTCTCGTCGGCGATCACCGTCGCCAAGAATGGCATAGTCGCAAAACTTCGTCGTGCCATACACCCTCTCAGCAGCTATCCACACAAGCATATGATGTGTAAGTGTGAATAGAGGCCAAGAACTACAAAATCCGAGGGGTTGACCCCCCCCACTCTAATACAATCGTAAACGTCACAACCGGTGACCTATAGCCTTTATTATCTAAACTATATTGTAATTGAAACACTAAATAACACTGTATGAACGTCCAGGAAGTAGCAAAGGGATTTCCGAACAACCCTGCAATCATACAGGACGTCAGGATAACAGGTAATGAATCGGTAGCAGCCTTGAGATAAAAAGAGAATCATTTTATCTTTCCTCTCAAGTACTGCAACGGTTGGGTCTGGTTATAGGTACCATCCATTCTTAACCTTGCCAAAACCGTCATGGCCCAATCATGTATAGGCCGTACCAAGGCCTGATACAAGGGTGAGCCAATAGCGAATAACCTTATCTTCCCTGCTCCCTCGACCTTAACTCCCAGCAAGCAGCAAGCATCATTTGTCCAAGCAAGCAATGGGCATGTGCAAAATGCTTGCCAAAGCTTGCACATGGTCCATATGGGGGTTGGTTATAGTGGTTATTGACACATGTAAGCTAGGGGCTTGTCCTAGCATTATTCACATGTAAAATGGGGTGGGTGGTTGTAAAAATTGCCTATAAATAGCCATCCGCCCCAAGGTGTTGGCACATTGTATGTTGGAGTGTGGGTTCCTTCCTTCTTTGTATTAAGTCAATGAGAATAGTCCGTGGACGTAGGCACTGTTAGGCCGAACCACGTTAAAAAGCCCTTGTGTTGTATTTTCTTGTGTGTGCTTTATTTGCGTGGCTGACTAGCAAAGAGTGCTAGGCCCTCACGGCTTAACCTCTAAAAAGAAAATTTCGTTTTAGTGAGTTACCCCGTGACAATAGCCATAGTAATGGGATTGGGAATCCCCGGGAGAAGGAGTTCTTGATGGCACTCCGGTAGCGGATTTATATAAGGATTGACTTACGAATCGAGTCGATGCGTCATTGCCTGGGCCTAGCAAGGCAGGTTCTTCGGAAACGAGATCAATAGGAGGATCGGACCCGGAATCAAGGAATTGTCTCAATGGATCGAGATAATGGGGCCTAGCTTGCCCTTTCTCTTGTTCGGATACAGCTACTGCGGATTGAGAGGCATCGGACCCAGTTGGATGTTCTTACCCGCCGGTAGAGGCTTCAGAGACTGCTTTAGATCTTGGAGTTTCATGGCTTGCTCCCCTCGGTAGCCACACAGGAGCAAGAGACCTGGGGGGATAAGTACTAGTTGGGAGGTTATCCCTGGTGGTTCAGTCCGACTGGCAAGAGCCCCTATTACGTAAGGGGATTCGAATCCAAATTCTTTCTATTTGACCATTGAACCGGTTGGAAGAGATGAATAGTTCGCCTCTAGTGCTTACCTCTGATCGATTGATGGAAAGGATTGACTGGATTCGGAATAAAGATATGGGCAACTGGACCGGGATAGCTCAGCTTAATGGCTTCTATCGGCACCAGATCCCCAGTATTCTCCAATTGCTGCTAATGATGGGTCCACCAATTGATATGAAGATGCACCTCCCCTTCGGATGGATGGGAACGGGAACAGCAGAAGATGGCCTGTACCAATGTTTTAACTGCCAGATCTGTCCCATTTGTTAATGCTTAATAAGATTGAGAACCAGTAGGTGGGGATTTGCATTTCGATCAAGAAATCAAATAAAATGGTTCAAACGATCCTACGATCGAAGCTTCAAAGTCAACTGATGTTCTTGCACCAGTAGCGGTGGGAGGAGCCTCACCTGGTCTCTAATAAGGCTTGGGACTAGCAGCTGGGTCAGCAGGACTGTGGTCAAAGTGTTCTGCACACAAGGTCTTTGATCCAGGGATCAAGGAGCGGTTGGCATCCTCAAGGACGAGGTCTGTGGGAAGTGAGACTGTGGCATCCGTTGGGTGGTTTACACCTGTGACCTTTGATCGGAACAACGCCACACGTGATGCTTTGAAAAAGCCGTTTTGCTTTAGAGCTGCTTTTGTTGGCTGAACTGCCACATCTGCTTAAGCCCTATCGTCTGGCTCGGAAATGTAGCCATTATTCCCCGCTTGAGAGGGGTAGGTTACCCAGGCTGCTTTCGGTTAAACAACATATCCTTTCCCATTTGAAAGAGTAGAAACCGCTGCTGCTTAAACATCTACTTGATTTGAGACCTCTGTTTCACAAGCCGATCTCCCAGATGCCCTATTAGGTGAACCCTCCTTTCCATCTCTCCAATCTACTACAGAACCTAGTTCATCTCCTATCCGATCAACAAAGTATCGATCCGGAAAGATATTGATAAATTACATAAAATAGTAGTCCAAATCACCGGGCTTAACAGCCTGTCATCCTAAATAAGTTGCCCCACCAGCCCCAAATCCATCCGGGTCAGCCTTCTGAACCTTAGTCATTGCACATCCGAAGACGATGGCATTCGGCGATCAACAGACCGCAAAGCAAACAGAGATTGAAAGAGTCCCCTCCCACCACCTGTGAACGACCGTGCGGACTGAGAGCTAAGTCTAGATGGATGACGGAACTAGGAGAATGGACCCTGCCAGATCTTCTGATCACTAGGGCAGAGCATCTGTCTATGGTGTACGTGTGTACGGATCGGGGTGAGTGTGAGTTAACGTACTCGTACTCCTAGCTTCTCCGGTCTGTGATGAATCTTCCCCAAAGCAAAGGTCTTCCATCACGTGCCACCGAACCGAGCTCCAGGATTTACCCTTAGTGGTGGGTGGACCAGTCTTCTTAATGAGGTTAACCTAGTCGGGCCAGCTAGTAAAGGCATCAAGGCCTATGAGCTTCAGTGGAGCAGGTTACTCAACCACAGCCGCTTCCGCTGTCTAAACAGCATCTCTTATCTTCCCCGTTGACAGAGTAGAACCCACTGGGCTGCCTCAGTCTGCCAAATGTTGTAAATAATAAGCTGGTGGTGATTCTATAGTTCACTCTACTGCTTCCCCGGACCCAGAAGAGGACCTGTGATGATCCTCCCAATGCTAATGCCAGTCCCAAGCCTTATTAGTGTTTCCTCATCTCTTTCCCCGGGGGATGCTCTTTCGCCAGCTGCTGCTACTACTCCTTTGGCTGGTGCTCAGGTTACTTTGAAGTGGAAGCTTGCCCAGTAGGCAGTTAGATGTAACCATGCTGGCAGTACTATGATAGCCTTAGAGCTTGAAGGTCTCTGTCCCTAGGAACGTGATGCTTAGGTGCGAGGTTGAGATGACGGAAAGACAGAAGAGGATAAGCAGCTGTAAACTGGGCATGCCACAGCTGTCTTGGGCAATTCTTCTTCTTATACAATTACAAAGTGGTAGCAAGCAGCAAGCAGCAGGTTTGAATCGATCAAACGTGAACTATGACACGGTTGCATTTTTAGGGACATTCTCTGCTGTTTTTCTGTCGTCACACCAGGGATTTGCCCCTGAAGTAGAGAGTAAGGGCTGGTCTTCATCTCGGAAAGAAGCTGGCATGGGTGTCTTCATGGTAGTAGCTTTACCCGGACCGGCACGAACGGACTTGATTTGATCACCAATTTTCTATGCGAATGCTCGATCTCCTGCTTGTGTTGAACGATCTCAAAACACTGACCTTTTTTAGGGGACAGGTAGATCTGTACCACTTTACGGTGCAAACCCTCTTCTTGGTGACGGAGATAGGCAACTAGGATAGACAGGACGAGCGACAACAGACTAATTAGCAAGGACAAGCGCAAATCTCTCTTAGACGAGCGTGTCCACTAGGTAAAATGATGATAGGATACGACCAGCACACCTCGTGGCGTCCAATAGGCCCATCTTCCGGTGTGGTGACATGACATAGCTTAGCCTTAGAGAACTTTTGATCTGAGGACTCTCGTGAATATGGTCAAAGTGCTACCCTTGTTATTGTTATTGGCGCATCGGATAAGAACAAGAGTGAAAAGGGATTTCGTTACATCATCGATCTCCACTGGCTTTGAAACTGACCCAAGATCCGGCACACCGAGAACTGATCTACATCTTCCAAAGTATGGAAGAGCGGGTTCAACTATTTCAACTTCAAGATCGGAGAAGAGAGAAGGATTTGTGCCTGTCCCTGTTGTGTAGTCTTTCACTTGGGCTGAGCCTACTATGGTGGGCGCAGCCTCCCGAACCTTTGGTGCTCGTAAGCGCCAGCATTCGATTCGGGAATATGTGATGAGTCCTCACGAGAATAGACCACAAAGGGTACTAGAGTTTATGTTCGTGTCCGAAAAGAGAGGATGACGATCCATCTTGATCTGATAGCTAGTGAAATGAAACTCTGTCTTACCTTGGCAATGCCATGGGGGCGGGGAAAGGTTCGGGAGGAGAATCTAAGTAAGTACCGGGAGATCTGTGGGGTATAACTGAACAACCCCAAGATGCCTCGGGGATAAATTCAACGACCAGATCTAATACGACTGAGATTGATCTCACACCCACCCGTGCACAAGGAATATCTCTTCTAAGGCCCCTACTCTCGATTCATTGGATTCACTTCCTTTTCCTTCCCTGGAGGTGTAGTACGTTGGGGCTATGTCTCTGTGCTGCTGTTCTGTCCTGTCAACTAGCGAGTCATCTTAGCGTTCCCCGTACACTTTATTCCACGCTTCGCTTCCTCCTCGCAGTTTCCGGTCGTTTGCTGTGCAGTTCCGTAGTCGGCTCCCTCCCGTCTCTGCTTGTGTTGTGTAGTATGACGTCCACGTCGTGTTTGACTCTCGTTCCTTAACTCGTCCCTTCGCGTAGCCCACGGAGCGGTGCTGTGATAGTCCAACTCTGCTTTCTTCTTCTAGCTTCCGTAGCAGGAGCGGTTCGTAGGTTAGCTCGTTAGTAAAGCAAGGAAATCCTACTGGCGGTAGCGGTTGTACCTTTGACCTATATCTAGCCGCTTCTTTGATCATCGCATGTGAATAGTGTTGATTGGTCACCCAAGGACACGCTCAAGCGGTAGATCAGATAAATAGAAAGGAAACCTAAGTTTGATCTTTTATAGGAAACCGGCACCGAAGAGAGCGATGCGAACAGTTCAAGGAGTCGAAGATCAATCCCTCTTTCCGTTACAGGCGAAGTTTACTTCTAGTTTCAGCTCTAGTTCCAGCAGGGTAGCAGGCTCAAGCGTACGATCAAAGAGAAGGTTCTTTCTCGGGTGATAGGCACAGTTCCAGCTGGTTGCACCGTTGACTTCTAGGCGCAGGTGCTGTGAGAGTGTTGTTAAGCCTAAAGAAGGAACAAATAACGTGCCAAACGTTGGTTGTAGGGGCGGCTTATGCATGAAAGGCAGACTTTCTTAGGAACCGAAAAGGCGATGGTCAGGTCGTGAGAAAGTGATGAGATATATCAGGCCTCCCTACAATGCTGCGATAAAGAGAAGGATCTGACATCAAGTTGCCATCATGTTGAAGTAATATAGGTTTGCTTCCATAGGGGTCCCGACCGGTGTCGACCATATTAGCGCGAGAAAGACATGGCATACTTAATTGTTTGAAAGAGAAAGATTCCATGCGCTGCTCAATCTTTGGGGCGGAAAAAATACCTAGAAAAGAGTTTCGCTCGCCGAGATCTTTCATAGCAAACTGAGATCCAAGAGTCTCAAGAAAATGTTGAAGCATAGCAGAGTGACTCCCTGTTTGGATAATATCATCTACATATATAAGGAGAACAATAGTGCCATGTTACGAGTGTCACGTAAACATGGAAGGGTCGGCCTGGCTATGTGTAAACCCTGTGGTTAGGAGGGACGAACTGAAGCTCTGGAACCACGCTCGAGGGGCTTGCTTGAGTCCAACTAACGCTTTGGAGAGCTTAGCTTGCAGACATAGTCTGGATGAGCGGGGTCTTCATATCCTGGAGGCTGCGACATATAAACTTCTTCGGCTAGAGTACCATGCAGCAAGAAGGCATTCTTGACATCGAGTTGTCGAATCTCCCATTTACGAGAGAGAGCCACTGATAGAACAGCACGAATGTAGGCTGGACTAAACGTCTCATCGAAATCAACGCCATGTCGTTGATTTTAGCCTTTGGCAACTAGCCGGGCCAACTAACGCTCGATATCACCATTAGAACGAGATTGAATTTGATATACCCAACGACTACCAACAACGTTCATACCAGGAGAACGAGGGACAAGAGTCCAAGTACGATTGCTATGAAGTGCATCAATCTCATCTTGCATGGCGGCAACCAAAAGGGGATCTTTAGCAGCGGCGGTAAATGTAGTAGGCTTGGCTGTCTGATGTAATACTGAGTTGAAGACCTGATGAGAAGGCGAGTTGGCCGGTGAAATAAGCGAGCTAACCGGATGTCGAGTGGTTGAATGACGATGTGCCAGGGCAGAGAGTTTCGCATAAGCCGCATCCAAATATGATTGATTAGGCTCTTTCGGACTCGTGATGAGCGTCGGAGTGGGGTTATCTGCACCCCTTCCTCTCCAATATCGTCCAACTGTGATGGCGGTTCGGAGGCAGGGACCACATCAACGGCAGAAGAGAGTGGAAGTCTCTCATCCCTAGCTGTAGTAGCAGTAGTAGTTGTAGCGTGCTCATCGGTAGGCGATAGTGCATGCAGTCGAGAGATGCGGATCACAGGAGTGATTGGCCAGCCTTGCCTCTCCTGCCGCTGCTCGGGTTCCCTCCGTCACTGATCTTACTGCACCTTACGTTCTTTTTTTTCCCTCCCCGCTTCTGACTACCGGACTACTACTGATGCTTTTCTTACAGCTGCTAGCGGAACCGCTTACCGCTGTTCATTCCCTCACCGCTACAACTGGTTGCTTACCTTTCACTACCGCTTATTCCCGCTCTGGGTAAATTCAAAGTCTACCGCTGCCGACTGAAAGCTGCTTGCTGGTCTCATTCGGCCTGCTCTCTTTCCACCGAACTGGAGCTCCTGTAACCATTCTTCTTCCTATTGTTCGACTACTGCTTCCCGCAGCCTACTCTCTTCTCCGCTCTACTGAAGAAAGCGCAAGGGGCCCACTTCCCACTCCCCTTGCCCCTGTTCCATTGCTGAAACAGGGCCTCCCCTTTCCACGATGGAATTTCTTCGACCGAGAAGAGTACCTCTGTTTGGATAAAGGATGAGCAATGTACTGCTAAAAATGAACCACTGAAACCAGCAAGAAAACGGATGCGCTAACAGCAAGAAAACGCCCCTATCTATTTAAAGGCGTTCACTACCGCGCAACGGCTTTCGCGCTAGGCGCAATTTCACGGAGTTGCTTGTTCCTTACTGATAGGGGTTTTCGGAGCTGGTTTGAGAGGTATCTTTCCCTTTGAGTCGGCTAGATCGGTTGTTTGGCTAGATCGTTTTTTTCTGTCCCTTCCCATTGGCTAGAGCAGTTCCGAATCTGTCAACCGGAACCATAGCTTGCACCGCCTACTGAGAAGGGATAGTTTATTAGAAGCCGGGGATGGAATACAACCTAGGCTAGGGACGGAGAGATTACCTAATCATCGAAGAGACTTGTACTAGTAATGGAAAAGCAAGAGAACCATGACTAGTCCATCTATCCATCTATTGGGGGGAGATTTGCCATTTAATAGAAACTATTAGGCGACGCTATTTTCACTAATAAGTCTCTTTTGAAAGGTCCCATTTTTCTGTTCGATACATATGGAAAAACGACTCAAGCTATTCCAGGAAGGGAGGGTGTTTCGAAAGTTGCCATTTTTCTGTTCCACATATATGGAAAAGCGACTCAAGCTATTTCCACCAATGAGCATCGAATCAAAGTTGCCATTTTTCATCAACCCCCTCAACCCGTTAGGGTGTGAGTGGACTTTGGTCCCGTAGAATTGAACGTCGACCGAAGTTTATAGCTAATATTTCCTTAATTTCTCCATCGGGCCCTTTCTATCTATCTAGGAATCTATCAGCTGTCTAGTAGGCCCTCTACTCTTATTGGTTGATAGTAGCCTTCCGAATAAACCAAACCTTGAATCTGATACTGATAGAATTGAGGAGGCCCTGGCTAGCCTCAATATCTACTATTCACTCCAATCTTTCCAACGGGTTAGCCCATTCAATCTATTCCCTCCCTCTCCCTGGCTCAATCGATTCAGTCTTGCCTGCGAGGGCCGTCTTTCCCCCCTATCCATTCCCTATCCATCCATAGGCTGTCTCGTCTTGCCTACCAGGGCCCTACTATCACAATGAGGGGGTTGGCCCTTCAAATAAACCTTCCCATTCAATCAGCCTCCCAATACTAATATCTCTTTAGTCTCGGGAGAGAGAGGGAATCGAATCTACTACCCTTCTCTTTAAGAGCTTCATCTAACACCACGAGTTTGACGCCTTAAATAATAATAGTAGGGGCGGTCATTCGATGGATAGATAGCTGGGTCGAAGCTTGAGATTGGATCACACCCGTGGTCTTAGGGGGTTGATGCTCAAGAGCTGGGACGAATTATGGGATAAGTGATAGTGATTGAACGAATCGACAATCGAATTAGTCGAGCATAGAGAGAGAGTAGAGTACCTAAGAGAGAGAGGAGTCACCTAGGTGCTACTTGTCTGTTGGCTGGTATCGATCGAATCCGGAGTCCAAAGAGAAGCTTTATTCCCACCCCATGGGAAATGTACTTTGACGGTGCCTCCCGAATGAATGGACGAAAAGAACAGTCCTCAGGTGTCGGCATTATTTTCATCACACCAGAAGGGCATCTTATCCCGCATTCGTTCGCTCTCCTCGAACCGTGTTCCAACAACGTTGCGGAGTATCAAGCGCTGATTATGGGAATGGAGTTGGCTCGGGAGTTGGCAATCCGAAGACTCTTCCTCAGGGGCGATTCCCTCCTTCTTGTAAACAAAATGAACAATGTCTATGAAGTGAGAAAGCCCGACCTTGTACCTTATCACCGGAGCGGAGGGAAAAAAGTTTGGCACATGCGTTCACGTACTTCAACATAGAACATGTGCCGAGGGGAAAGAACGCCCGAGCCGATGCACTAGCATGGTTAGCAGCTTCCATGACACCGTCAGACGGTGAACCCATAAATCTCACACAGTCTTCGAAAGGAGAATCCTACCACCGCGTCACACTTATGAAGCCCTTGCGGAATGCAATCAAGTTCGGTTCGAATAACGGTTGACGAAGTGGGAATTCAAGATTGGAGATATCCTTTCATCGACTTTATCCAATACGGGATACTACCAGATGACCCGAAAGAAAAGGTAAGTATCCGAAGACGTGCTCCGAGGTTCCATTACGACCCTCAAACGAAAACGTTGTATCGGAAATCCTACGATGGAGTGCTCCTGCGGTGTCTGTCGGACCAAGAAGCAGAGAAGGTCATTCAAGAGACCCATAACGGCATTTGTGGTGCTCATCAGCCAAGGACAAAAATTTCAAGACAGAATCCGGAGATTGGGTTACTATTGGCCCTCCATGATCAAGGATTGCATCGACTATGCCCGCCGGTGCGATGCCCGCCAGTTTCATGGTGACTACATCCACCAGGCCCCAGAACCATTGCATCCAACCGTGCCATCATGGTCGTTTGAAGCCTGGGGGATGGACGTCATTGGGTCCCATCAAACCTCCCTCTCTCCCTTACGCTGTGCTACCTCTCGCTGCCTGCCTTCCTTCGTTGCTTCACTCTCCTCCGCTCTACCTCGCACTGATCTTCCTCCGCTGCTCTTGCTTCCTTCACTTACTGCCTTAGAAAGGAACAAGCTTAATTGAGGCACCTACAACCTTGCATTGTCGCTCTGCTCTTTGCTCGCTGTCTGGGAGCTCCACTCATCACCCCTATCACTCGACAACCCAACCTTTTAATTCATTACAGTAATGTAATGTGATTCCATGTCTCTGATGATTCGGCAGGAGGAAAGAGGCAAGGCTTTGACAGATCCGCTGAAGAAGGATCGGGGTTAGAACTAGTCTGAAGCTTGTCAAAAGGCTTTTGACGGTTTGAAGATGGCGATGGTGATTGAGCCGGTGCTGAAGTTGCCTGAGTTTGATAAGCCATTTTCGGTTTCACTTTCTTCTGATTCCCCTCGTTCTCTCACTTCTTCAGGAGCTTCTTCAGCAAGGGTGGGAAAAGGAGATAGCCATCTATCTGTCTCTCATGAGGGTTCAGAGCCTGGTCGAACAACAATAACTCACGATGAGCCTTCCGAGGTCTGTTGGGGCATCTGTTTCTGTGCCGGGATCGAGGCGGATCGACTATCCTCCCTATGAATTAATATTCGTTTATCCAAGCATTTGCCGAATTGGTAAGGCGATGAGCATGAATTCGTGGAAATGGCAAAAAAAAAAGAAGTAATGGAAACTATGAGACAAGTGGGTTGCGTCGCATGGTAAAGAATGGGCTATGACTATCTTAGTAAATGATGATGAGGGTATAAGACTTCAATAACAAATGTCGGGTAGAAAGGCTGATTTATGAGGAACTGGGGCTCATCCCGCATGTGTATATGTTCATTGCTGAGTGGCCAAAACCCGGAACAAGAGTTTCATTCGAGCTTCGGGATGGATTGTGGAAGGAATAACGAGAAGCTATTCGGGGAGGTATGGGAGGCAGTGACTGGGAACCACCGGGAAGCCAGACGATAAGCTGAAAGCACTGGGATGTAGTCACCATTACATCCTTCTCGAGATTAATCATGCCTACTTGTGCCTTTCCCCTCCCGAAAAAATCTGTCATGATTGTTCAGAGTGTCGTGAAATCACGGATCATTGTATATAAAGTTATTTCATTCGTTATGTTCTCAGTTAGAGCCAGTTGAGGCATTATTGATTGAGGCAACGCCTATAATGAATAGGAATTTGCCATTGACTTCACATGATCACATATTAGCTCGATTTTGCTTTTCCACGGATCCACAGCCAATGAATGGTTATTATCTCCTAGGGCTCGGATTCGCCCCGATCAGCATGAAACTTGACTACACGGATTCGGTTCGGTCGCAGGAGCGAAGCCACGACCACCTCATGACGTGACGCACGACGTAGTGGAGGAGTCGATGACCCTTTAGGGAAACAGATGTGATCCATGGTTCTCCAGTCCTTGACAGGCCGGGTCAGACTCAACCCAAAGAAGTGTGTATTTGAGCTGTTGTTTAGCTCTATAGTCTAACGAAGGAGTATAGAGGTAGATCCAGATCAAGTCAAAGCTCTTTCGAATTTAGATTCTTTGCGATTGAGAAAGAAGTCTTCAAGGCCTCCCTCACCTCTCGATCCTTACCTATCTTTCTCCATGAAGTGAGGCCAATATATCAGACCAATCATCAAGCTCAGTACGACTAGCATAAGTACGACTATGGGTTTGGTCGGTAGGGCGTGGTTGGTTCCGAGCTACGGGCATAACTGGCTTAGGCATAACTTTCGCTTGACATCTATGCCAGAGCGAGGACTTCATTGCATTGCATTGATTGAGTGAAAAGGGTGAAAGGTTCAAATTTGCCGTTCAAGCACGAATTGAAGCAGTTCCACTTCCCCTTATGGAGTTGGTATTTGTTGGTAAGAGAACCGAGCCCGGTTTTAGAACCAAAACCAGCAACTGGTACAGAGATGGTACAAGCATACAAGCCAGTTCGAGAGCAAGAGTCAGGAGTTCAACTGGGTCGAGATGCAGGGGCGCATCACCAGCAGAGATCGAGCTAATTATAGTTGAATCATCATCAGTGGCAGAGGTATGGGGGAGGCAGGAGTTTGAGTTTACCCAGCGTTACCACATAACAAGGGTACCCTTTTCTCGACCCAGCCATTGAAGAAGCTTTTGTTTAGTCAGGACGTCGTTCCCTTCCCTTGTGGTGGTTTTTCAACCCGTTGCTTCGACTTGGTAAATTGCATCTGGATCCGCTCAAACTCCGACAGACACCGCATTATCTGCATCACCTGTTCTAGGCATATAGTATGTTCCAGAGCCGCGACTAAGGGCGCGGAGTTACAAGCAACTATTGAAAGATAGTGCCCGATTTCTATATCCTGCCTGCGAATCGAAGCTGTCATCTCTCTAGCTCATGGATGAATCACCCGCCAGAAAGGAATAGCCGGAATAGCCCTGGACCTCATTAGCCAAGTTGGAAATGGAAGTGGTTGGCTTGCTACGACTAGCCGGAATAGAATGAAGGAATGATTCAATCTCCCACCATTTCAGACCAAGCCTCCTTTTCTGCCTTTCTATCTATACTTCCCATCCCAGCAGCAGTAGAGGCTCTTGATCCCGTTGGTTGAGCGAGCGAGTATTCCTCCCCAGAGCGATCCCCTATTGCTCATTCAGACCTATCACCCGCCTCAGCAGGGATGAGAGACTACCCCACCCCAACCACTCTGATGGATGCCTTACCCGATTCGGATTGAGGGACCGGCGTTCCTCTCCAACCCTTATTCATTCTATAGGGCGAGTCCCTAAAGGGACTAGCAGTCGAGTAACAAGCTCGATCTGGATCCGAAATGGACTATGGATCTCGATCTATTGGTCTATGCGGGATTCGCCCCCCGAACATCTTTCTCCAGTCTCAGTTCTGGCCCATCTCAGTTAGGGCAGATCCCTTTCAGCCTTTGAATTAGCTACTATTACTTATTACTACTGATGAATGAACCTTCGCTGCACTCGGCCGGCAGAGATGGCAGGGAAGGGCATTTCTTTGCCGTGATCCCCACGTTCAGCTGTTAATCCGTACCTATCCACCCGATGTGATAGAGCGAGACTCTGTTCGATTCCCCGATGCCTACTACCGTGCCCGGGTGCCCCCCCGACGCGCCGAGGGGAGAAAGTAAATAAGGAACATTAATCACAATTAGAGAAAGGCGATTCATACAACTCGTCATAATCATCCGAAAGAAAGAAAGAAGGAAAGATAGTGAATCATATCCGCTTGTGAACTCGCTCGCTTGCTTACTTCTTTAGAAAATCCCATCGGCTTCTCGACAGCCCGGAAAGGCTTTCGACGTACCTTGCCCCTTAAAGAGCTTGAGTAAAGAACGGAACCACGTCAGAAAAGAAGAGATCAGAAGCTTCGTTTACTACACATAATATAAGAAACCGAGGTTCTGGAAGACCTCTCTTCTGCTCAACTATCACAGGAGCAGCTCGACTCTAAAGGGAAGCGCATCGCATCTTGCTTCTCTCTCTTATTTGGCTTGGGTTCTTTCTATTACTATGCTTTTTAGATATCATCAATGAATTTGATCAATCAATCATTCTGGTCTCTTGTTCATGTGTCTCGCTTCGCTCGCGAGTAAGAAAGTGACCGCATATCGCATTTCGAGTGAGGCGTGTTCCAAACCTTTCTTCAAAGTAGTGCGTTTTTCAAGTCGTGCGTGTCTTCCACTCGTGCTCAAGAACCGCATGTCACATATCTATCTCCAATATCGCATGTTGATAGGTAGTATTTAGTCTAGTGTTCCCGTCAAGTCGACACGAAACTCGCCGGCATTGAATAAAGCCCGATAAAGGCTTGGAAAAAGCATGTCCCAAAGCGAGACCTGTCGTATGCCCTTGCGCATACCGTTGGCCATGCGTTATTGGTCGCTCGATAGTTGATATTGACCCGCACGAAATCCTCCTTCACGAGGGGGGAGGGGCTATCGGAATTCCTCTAAACCTTGGTAAGTGGGCTATTGTGGAATCGTAGCACGCATAGCACATTTCCTGGTTATCGGATGGATAACCAAGGGAGCTTTGAGACTGGCCGCTTACCGACGGTGGGTGTGTTTTAAGATATTCAGGCAAGTGAGCGGCACTTGTTCATAACTAACAGAGGGAATGGGTGATTCCAAGAGCAGACATTCTGGTAGGCGCTACTGGAAAGAGCAAACAAGGACACTCGCTTCCACAGCGATCACACTACTGGAGTGGAGACCCGTATATCACACCGATGAATGTCATAGTAGAGGGCAACCCTATCTTGGATAGCCGGTGAGCCAGTACTCTCTGCTTAGAGAACACTCGGACAGCTGGTATAAGTGTCAGTCATAGACCAACCCTATGACCACTACAGCAGGTCTGAGTCACCTCGTCATCACGACGAGACTCGACATCGCCTGCAAGGCAACTGGTACCCCAGTTGTAACGAAGCCTTAGCTACAGAACCTTTGGGACTTATCAGAATATAAAGACGCTCTTCTTTCTCTCATAAGGGCCTTCGTAACTTGACTCCACAGGGCTTATGCCAATGAAAAAGCGACTGACCGAAAACAGAAAACGAACAACCCAGATTGACGACAAGCGAGCAAGCGATTTCTCTAGCGAGCAAGATGGAACATCTATTTAAAGGGGTCTCAAGAATCGTGCATGAGCGAGCATATAAACAAATGGACAATCGGACATCCGCTGATGCGGACAGTTTTCGAGGATTGGTTACTAAAAGTTCTGTCTTTATCGAATTTGTTAGTTTGAAGTTTACCACTACTACTCGACTAATTCGTAAGGTGCCGTGGTATCTTTTCTTTCTCTCCTAAGGCAGTATGTCAAAGGCAGACCTGCGTTGCGGCTCGGGCCCGAGGGCTTTTCCCCTCCTCGTTAATCCGACCTGCTTCAGTCGGTCAATCGGCAACCTCCCTGTAGCGCTGGATTTCGATCCTTGAGCCTACGATAGGTCGTAACGATTTCTCGCGTAAGATGGGGCGAGTCACTCAATACGGAAGATGCGAAGTCCCGCAAGCTCTCTCTTGAAATGTAGAATCGATCTAATGTCGGACGGAGCGCTAAAGTAAGGGTTGTTCTTTCTGGGGGGGGCCCCCCTTTCTAGTCAATCTATAGCAGCTTCCAATACTGATAACAGCGGCGGGATAAGCATAGCCATCATTCCCTCCCGACTCTCAATGAGAATCTGAGTTTAGGTATCTGGAGGTTCTAGGGAAAGCATGATATGGTTGTTTGGTCCAAATGTATTCAATCTCCTTGCTACAACGATGTGTTTGATGGCCCATTTGAATGTGTACTGTGGTAGCAGTCAATAGGTGGGCCCGTTGGGCGATGGTTTCTAACATATTCTGAAGTTGGCTTGTTGTGCACCTATTCTTAGTCATTGCAACAAACTGGAACTAGGATGTAAGAGAAATGACCCATAATGTGGTTAATCATTGGTTGTCTTTGGTAATTCAGCTGTGGTACTGATGCAGTTCAAGATATCAAGTCTTGTACTTATAAGCTAAGCAATGCGTTTTTTTTTGCTTGGATATGTAGTTAAGCCTTTATTTATTATAACATAACAGTTATCACGGAGTTAAGGCGAACGAACACAGAAAATAAGTGTGCGTGGTTTTTTCTTAAAGAAGGAGAGAAGAGGCGAGTGCTCACTGTCGATCGCCTCGAGTGATATCAGGCCGAGAAACATTGGGTTTGTGTGAAGCCTAGTGGTGCTCCGAGAGTTTCTTTGTTGGTCTCGAACGCAACACCTATTCTGCCTGATCAATATCATTCTCATCCTCAATATCATATGGGCTGGCTGCTTTCTCATTTCTGCGCCCGGACCGGAAGTCTCGCAAGCAAGATAGATCACCAACGAGGAATCGCGTATCTAATATAATAAGAAGAACGGCTTCAAAAGAAGGCGCTAACGCCCGCGTTCAAGCAAAATGCCTTCTTTTGAAGCATGGGCGGTGGGTAGGCACGGTAGCGAAAAGAACGCTAACGCCCTAGCCCGCCTTTTCTTTCGCTGGGTTGATCAGTCATTAGGGAAACCTTCCTCTGCCTTGAGGAATGGGACCTAAATAGCATCATAGAAGAAAGAGTAGTAGCCGAACCAACTGACATAGCTAGATCATCATCAAAAGAAGAGGCTTCCTTTCGCTCTCAAGTGCTAGTATCAAATCAAGGAGCCTTCAACGGCGAATCGCTTGCGGAAATGTCGAATGTTTCATTTTAAGCATCAATCTTGTGTTGGTGTTCAGTCAGCAGTACTAAATGCATTGGATGCCTGGGCAACTGCATCGATCCCATTCCTACTTCTCTTGCGTCCCTCCATCCCAGATCTCTAGGAACAGGGCTGACAGCAACACCATTAATCGAACGAGTCGGGATGAGAATCTCACATGGTGCCGTTCCTGCGTCTCTCTGTCCAACTCGTGTAGCAATTGACGTAGTAGACCTCTCGCATGATTGTTTCAATGATGTATGAAATCAAGACAAGAAAGATACGTCGTAATAAGATCAGGTTACATGATTGGTCTGTGAAGGAACATCAAGAAAGAGGATCAGACTTGATCAGTTCAGGCTATGGAAGTTTCGATCTTCCCAGAAATCTATCTTTTAATGGTGTCGATAGCGTGTCACGTCATGGTAACCGATCATCAACTGCTTTCGATCTTGAATGCTCTGTTCCGCTCCTTGATCACTTTCTGGGATGACAGCAAGTCTTCTCACCAATGGGGATCCGGATGAGTGAGATTGGTCCCGTTCCTTTGTTCTTTGTCCAGCGACTCGGTCAATGAAGACGGAATCAGGGCTAGCTCTCTCAGTCCCATTCCTGATCAAATAACATCCCAAAAGAACGAACAAAGAATGGAAGGGTGTGTCGAAGGGTTCCAGTAATTGGTGTAAAAAGAGATGCTTTATGGTCAAGGAAGATAGGTTTCTTTCTGTCTTTCTTTCCTAACTAACAGGAAAAGAGAGACATGCGAGTTCGACTCTCGTTCTATCCATGTTCAGCAGTCCTTGTCCATGTTGGAACTGTTGATGGCAGTACCGCTCAACTACGAGATGCTTGAAAGTCGATGTATCAATGTTCCGCATCGAGCCCCGAAACGGCAAGCCATGCTTCAAGCTAAGTCAGTCGGGATCTAATTGATTTCTAAACTGAAGGAACGATCTCTGTCGAAGATTCTCATTCTGAAGCTGGCCTGTAACCTGCCTAGCTCTCTTCTTTTTGAAGGATGGGATCTCATACCTATTGAAGAAGGCCCTGGGAACGACATTCGAGCGAAGCCCTTACGCGAGAAGTTGCGCGAAGGGGGTGGGGAAGGAAGAGAAGCACAAAAACGCGAACAACCATCTAACCGTCAGTCTTCACTCCCTGGATCAGTCCATCAGTAAGAACAAGCTTCCGTCATTCAGCAGTGGAATAGTTCCATGGTATTGATCATCCAACCATTGATTGGAATGTCTATCGTGATAAACCGTGATTTGAGCCTATCTATAGCTATAACAGTGTGATTCTATAAGCTAAGCAGATGAGGAGATTCAACAAAGAACCTAACCGTCAGTCTGAGCTCCTCTCTGATTGACTTCATCAGGAGATCCCTATGGTCTGGTTCACCTTCCCTCTTTCCTTGCAACCTTGGATCGATATGGTTCATTCCTGGGCTATGCTCTTTCAACGCGTTGATTTCCTACTAAAGAAACTGGGTTTCTATCAGGAGTTTTGTTTGTCGATCGATGTGAAAGGGTCGAAAACTCTCGCTTTATGCTTTGCTTGAGAAACAGCCTTCCCGGCGATCTGCTTCATGAATTGAAGGGTGCAAGGAAGACAACTGAATACCGGGAATTCAAAGAGAAGGATCTCCAGAGGTAAATATCTGGCATTGAGCCCGCCTATCATAAGTATGAGTTGGGAGAGCGAGATAGAGACAAATACCCAATGGACGGTGAAAAAGCTTTCCTGCACGCAGGAACCTTCCTTCTGTCTTGCAGCCTTGATGCTCAGTTCTAGTGGAAGAGCTGTTCCACCTTTTGGCCTCCTTTTCGATTTGACGGATGAGAGAAAGAGATCCGGCTAGAGGCTTGACCTGACTTTCAATCTGGTTCTTCTATTCTAATAATCTTTTTCATCTTTTATTGTATAAGATATGTTCTTTCTGAGAAGCAAGAAACCCCACGGAGCGGTTCTGGAATAAATTCCCTTCTTTCTTTTTTAGGATGTTATGGCTCGTATCCGATCATCAACTGTGCAAAAGAAGTTCTAAAGACCCAAGGAAATCAATGGGAAGGGCTTATAGCTTGGCATTCACTCTTGAGTCATTTATCGGTAGCAATGGCCGGTAATCAATGACACGAGTGGGACGCGAAGAATGCATAAACAACTACTACGGCAGACACGACTGAGCTGAAGGGTTAAAGGGCGGTCGCATTGACAAAGCCCCCAGTATCTAAAATGGGAGACTGAGACCAGCGCTTTATGGACGACTTAGCAGGAGCCGCTATCGAATGAGGGGTTCTTTGTGCCCTAGGGGAGGGATCATCTTTCGGGACGACCAAGTCTGCTGGTACCATATTTATTTGATCTTCCTTTTCTTTATTTAAGAGGGGGAACTCTTTCCTTCCTACTATTGCTCGTCGGAATCAATAGCTTCTGGCTCCCACTAAGAAGAGGGTTGATCATCAGCCTAAGGGGGTCGGTCATCTGCCTTTCCGTCAATAGAATCAATAGAAGCGGGATTGACTGTCTTGTCCGCATCTCATTCTTCCGAAGACAGGACTGAAGGAGAGTACCAAATGAGATAATTCTGTTAACAACTAGGCTGGCTGTGGCTGTAGGAAAGTCCAAACCTAAATAAAGGGTAAGTTACCAAGTCTAAAAGACTGTCTTCCTTCTGTCTGAGGGAAGGCAACCCCAACCAAGACCCTGAGTTCAGCTCCCCCATCTCTTAAACCTGTTGAATAAGCATAGTTGCCTACATCAGTTAAGAAAGGCTCATCGCCCGGTCTAGTCTATCGAAGAACCTTCCTTTTGAAGGCCGCTATGTAGACCCTCTTTCATCTCTTCCTTTTACCCATTAGTCGAACTAAGCTTTGTGAACCGAACCGCTTTTCTCTCCTAAGGCCTCGCCTAGCTAGCCCGGTGAAGTTCCAATTCCCCCCTGAAGCGACGCACCTTGCCTAACGTACGTAAGAACTCCCCTTTGCTTTGAAAGGACTAGGGATTTCAGGTCATAAGTTGCGGGAACCTTATTCGATTCGATGGTAGTAATCGTGGGAGGGGATAGAGTGAGGGAAAAGAAGTCCAATGAAAAAGCTGCGAACCAAAGCGCTTTCCTAGAGGATGATTCTGAAATAGTCCAATTTTCAATCTCTTAGGATTCAATTCGGTCAAGGGGTATAAAATTCTTCTAGTCGCTATTTCTTTTGATCCATACCCTACCGCTGCTTTAACCGGGAGGGAATGTGAGCTTCTATGTGTCGTGTCATGTCGATTAATCAACCTTACTCTCTCAAGAGCTAAATTCCCTTTCTTAGTCTGATTGTTGCGCAGGCATACCTACTTCTTTCTGGGAAAATTCCTTTCTTCTGGCTGGCTGGGGAATCGCTTTCTACTCTTCCAGATGCCCTTGAGGAGAGCACTGCTTTCCCCATTGAATCAGTCTAATGTGGAAATGTCAAGATGTGAAATTCATTCATCAATCTTGTGTTCTTCTGTGTAGCGTACGGTGTCTTGTGCCAAGTGAAAGGAAAGCTGAGCTTGCTCCAAACCATGAGATCCAAGAGAGTCTTCTCCCCGGGCATCAGGGGACCGAAGGGACGAACTGCCCTTTCCGATATGAGGGGGAAGCATCATACCATTATGGATCGCTCCTCTATGAAAAAGCGGAGAAAAGAGTTTGACGCTGGGGCTGTCTCTTCTATCCCGACATGGGTGCTTCTAGCCAAGCTACTTCTCCTAAGTTAAGTAAAGGGGGCATTCGGAAAGTTGCCCTCCGTCTCTGTTGGGTAATCGATTGCCCCTTTCCCTACTGCAGTATCTGAGGGTCGCTTCTCCTTCGATTCGCTTATAAATGATAGGCCGAACTCTGAGATATGAAAGAAGGGGAGGGGGTCGTTAGACCGGACCAACCTAATCAATCTTCTGTAATCCGCTCTTACTATTCCCTTGGAACAGGTGCCATTTCTGGTGAGAATGCTATAACTCCGGCCAGAAATCCTGTTTCCATGAATCGAAGTGGGAGAAGGTTCATAGATTGACATTGTTTTCACGTATACAAAGGACATCCTACCTGGAGTGAGTGAGTCTGTTCACACTGCTGAGTCGGTATCAGTATCACTTGATACTTATTAGTCGGGGAAGAATGTTAGGGTTTACGGCTGATATTCCAGATTCGAGATCCAAACTACTATTCAAAGCTCCTTTCCGCTGGAACCTCGCTATTATGATTTCGAGCGATTAGCCGGGAGAGCGATCAAGAAGAGCATATGTTGGGCTGCGTCATCCCTATTTTCCTTTGCCCGATCGATGCTCTAGAACCGGTTCCATTTATGGCCAATTCTTGTTAACCCCTTGCAAGCACCCCTAAAAAAAAGCAGAGTCTTAGATTAAGATGGCCTTGTTGCTGCAACACAGTGTTTTTCTCTGCCCGAGCAAAATAGTAAAGGAACGGGTCGACTCGTGCAATTCTGGCTCACCTTCGCCCCTATTTATTGGTGGAGCCGCCGGGGAAGGAAAAACGAGCAGTTTACGTATCGCCACTAGTATGATTAGACAGCGTAGAGTCTCCCCGCTTCCAAGCTCCCCACGCCACGGGTGGCAGGAACCATGAATGATTGATTGGCAATCATAAATGCGATTTCTAGCAGAAACTAATTGTTACTAATGGGGCAGCAACAGCATTCTGACTGAACTAGAGAATAGTAGCAGGCTTATTGGCTCTGTCGGCTTATCAATTGAATTGATACTTGAAAGATTAGCGCACAACCATCTTTTACGTTATTTCGACGATCAGAGAATCCTCCAGCACTTATTCTGACTCTTACACCTATTCTTATTCTATCACCTATACGGCGCACTTTCTCTTACACTACTCAACTCTAGCTACTATAGTATAGATTTGATAACCGAATCCAACTACTTATTCATTCCTGACTTTGTCCTATCTTTCTAACCTGACTTGCTTACCGCTCTTATCCGTTCGTAAGGAGACTGAAACCTGTATCTCGGGAAAGGAAAACAAAAACTTCAGAGTCTAAGACAAGAAAATACAAACGTAGGTTGGAGCCTCCCTCCTCTCCTTAGCAGTACCTGAGAGCTCCTACAATCATACCCCCTCTTACCTCCTCTCCAAATGGCTTCCCCTAGAAAGCCCGGATAGAGATAAGATCCCCCCCGGTCGATGCCATATTAGCATTACCAAAAGATTCTCAAGATAACCCACATACTAACGAGGATCCGCTTTTACAATGATGCGGATTCAAATAAGAATAAGACCCATCCCCAATGGATGAGCAACCCGACGATAATAGGCAAGGAGATAGGAAATCGTTAACGCTGAAAACTAATAATAGGTAACCCCCCGATCTATGGCAAACCAAGCTCGGGTCGAGAGGCTCCACAACCATAATTGGCTAATAGAACTAAGATGGCCATCCCCGGCTGGATTGGGAAAGGCTGAAGATGGCTCACTCACCTGGGGAATTCGGGACACATGGCCACCCGTGATTGGATCCCTGAATGGCACTCAGTGAATCTAATCTCCGTTTGTCAGGTTGTGCCGGGCCTGCCAGGTCCATTTTCAGAATATCATAGTGGCCTGGTAGGAGGGAGGGGGCGCGGCCCTCTCTCGCTGCCTGGAGCCTTTCCACTTGACTGTAACCACCGCCCTTCTCTTGACGCTTTTCCTTCTTCCTTGATTCCCCAACACACCGTTTCTGATGCAACGCTCTCCTATTCTATTATTTACATATAGTATAAAGTAAGACCTTCTCAAGTCGAGTGTATTGGGTGATTGAGCGACTAACGAGGCGAAGGCATACTTCATTTTAAAAATTTGAATTAGGCTAGACTACGCAGAGAAGAGGAAAACCCCCTAAAACTTGTGTTAGGAAAGAGCCTAGGTGACGGCTTAACACGCTTTGTTCGCCCCGCTATTGCGCGCCCTCTCGGGCCCTTTTGAATTGAGGCTTAGCTCTGGGTCCCTTGATCCTTTTTTGAGTAACGGGACGGTCACAAGCTCGCTTAAGGTGGAAACTCTATACTTAACCGGAAATTTCAACTGAATGGCCCAGCAGGAGATTCAATATTTATGCGCGGATGTTATTCGGATTATTTATGATTAACCAGTTACTTACGTTTAGCCCCAGTCTCATACTTTAATAAACTCATTCCGGATTGAAAAACCTTCTATTAGAAAGGGGCTTCTTCCTTTTCTTTAAGCAAGGGAAGCAAATCTTAGACTTCAGGTCAACAAGGAACCTTGCTTCTGTCTTTTCATTTATACGATTCTTTAGATCAGGGAAGCGGATCTCCTGACTTTGCTTACTTAGAACTGGCCTGGCACCAGAGCTCACTTACTTCACTAGCCTGCAGGGAGTTAAAGGACGACTTGCTCCTCTTCTTTCATTCAATAACCGGAAGCAAATCCCCTTTTTCCAGGGAAACCTGTCATGCACATGCAAGGGAACTGTCTGCCCTCTTCAAGCTGTCGAATATAGATAGGAGATCTACTTCAAGTTCAAGGCTGGCAGCAAGCGTAAGTGCAATCGCAATCCCTATGAATTTCATTAATCAATATCTCTCCGGCCCTCTAGCACTCTGTTATGGCGCAATCACTGACTTTAGTTCTGGAGTTCTAGGTCCTCTAGCTATTAGCGCTGGTAGCTCTCCTTCTGGTAATGCATTATAGGCTGTCTTCCTTCCACCTCTCTCTATCGCCCTTCCCCTTCTTTTAGCAGCTCATCTCGAATCTTGAATGTTTAGCGAATCGATCGTAATTGGTCTGACCGCTCAAGGCTTATCTCTCTATTCCCCTTTCAGGTCTCCGGTCATTGGTAGAAAGCCTGTAAATTCCATTTCTTTCCTCTCCAGCTTGGGAATACTTATTTCTATTGGCTATATATCTGTAGTCACAATGCCAGTTCAAGCTATCTTCTGGAGAGAGAGAAAAGGTATGCGCAGGTGCAGTAGTTCAAGGCAGGCAGGTAAGGGCTTGGCTTGACCGTTTGTTCTCTCCTCCCCAGAAACAGGAAAAACGACTACTTCTTCTCCAAAAACTGCATCTGCTGGTGCCTCCATTTCCCTAATTGTGCCAGCTACGTCCTTCCTCTACTTAATATATATATATATTTCTTCAAAAGGCTAAAAATAATGGGTTTTAATGCATCTGAAAGCAGCACTCGTACTATAACCCATGTTAAATAAAAGAAAAGGATGGATTGACGACTACCGAATGCTTTACATCAGAATGTCATACTCTAAAATAACTCCCATAATTTATTTAAACGAGCCTGAGGGATGTCTAGGATTCCTTGCTTGAACCTGATCCTGATCGCTAAGCTAATATGGGGAGAGCGCTTTCTCCCCGACGGCTCATTTTTAAGAATGCTCCAGCTCCATCCAAAGGGGAGGGAATTGTAGACGGAAAGAAGAGATTAGCGAAAAAAAAAAAAATAGCAAGCAATAGGAAAGGAACGGACCATCGTTGCAAAATATGATAAAGAGGAGGAGATAACGGGCGAAGTATATTCATGAGATTCGGTTGGATCTTTATTCGCTCCGTTCGCGGAACGATATACTGAAAGGTACGACCAGCGCGGTTGTTCGTATTTCATTTTCTTCTTCGCCCTTCTTAGAAAGCACTCACTGAGTTACTTACTGAAGAGATTTTCTCTCTCGACGCCGAGAATGATTTATGTGTCCAGGTCGATCAGAGGTTCGGCTTGCTTCTCCCCCACCTTTTTTGCGTTCTGGGGCCCGTAATATAATGAGTACCCTTGGAGGGGCGAAAGAAGCGTCGAAGGGCTCCAGCAAAACACGTCCATAGAAAACAAAATAAGGCTCGGCAAAGACGACAGAAACTAGGGAGAGTTTCTTTTCATCCATGCCTGAAGCATGCTTTTATAGTACGTGCTTCCCTCTCCCTGACTACGGAGCTGCTTTAGGATATAGCGGAGAGTTGGGGGGCGCTCGTCGTCTTGATCATCAATGATCCATTTAGTCATTAGACTCAAATCGACATAGTTGATTTTATGCCCCTATTAGTAAGGGCCCCTCGTATATCTCTTTGACTGCATCCTAAATCTGTTGGATTAGGTCCAATTTGGATTCTTCGATTCTCGCTCCTACTGGGCGGAGTACTACAAATATCTTCCATGATATCCGGAGTACTCCCCCTATTTTGGGCTATCTCCGGTAGCAGCCTCGGCGGCCCAAAGTCACGCCAAGGCTGCTCGGGATTGGCCCCCCCAGCGGGAAGCGGGTGAGCGGTATGAGCCGCCCCGGCTGGAGCCGGTTCCTGAGCCGCCAGGGGCAACCATTGCCTGTAGAAGGCCGCCCCGTTTTCAGCAAGAGATCGGGGGACAAGTTCCCCCGAGCGTCCCCCCGGGGGGGCCAGCCTCACTCAATTCGAGATCGAGAGAATCATCCGCGCAATACGCGACTGGGATTATGTCAAATAAAGAAAGTAAGAAAATGTTTGAAAATAACAAACATAAATGAAAGTAAAAAGAGGTACAAATCAATAAAGATAAACCAAAAACAAACAAGATATTTCCAGAAAATCGTTTCAAAGAAAAAATGTTATATAAAATGGGAGTTCTTTCTCATTTGGAAACGTTATCAGCATCTATCTTTCAGCAACTGAACGGGAAGATCTTTGATCAATTAAGGTGTTAGGTCTGCTTACGCTTACCTAAGGTAAGCTTAGCATTGGACCTCCCAACAACAACCCCCATTTTTCTTTCCCATAGCATAGGTCCCTGACGGCTATTCGAAAAGCAACAGGGGGGCTTTTCGCCTTTTGTTAAGAAGGCGGTCTCATGGACCGGTCGCCTTTGGTACTTTTGTAGTCAATTTAGTTCAGTAGCGCCTAAATAAGAAAAATAGGGCTATAAGTAGGCCGTTTGCTATTGCTATAAGGGCTGCTCGCCTTTTGACGGCTTGGCTTCGCTATCGCTCCTATGTAGTGGTCGGCCTTCAAAGTAGTATTCCTACCATACCAGAATGCCTATTATCTAGTGCTAGAAGCTTCGCCAGAAGCAAGCAAGACGAGGTCGCTCTGCTTCGTAGACAAGGCTCGTTCCGTGCTTGACTTACGAGCTCGTGTAGTAAGGCCTCGCCCTTATAGCTTATGGGGGCTTATGCACTCCACTCGCTGTCTACTAAACGAGCGTTAGAGCGAATTGAGCGAAGCCTTCAATTTAGTAGCTTCCCCCCTTTTCCCTCACCCTAAAATGAAAATGGAATTTCCGCTTAAGCTTCCCCAGCTTCAAAACGCTTACTAATAGGGGCCCCTATCACGTACTAACCTAATAAGGGCGTTTAGGGCGCTGAAAAACCTTTACTAATTTACTAATAGGGCATCGCGCGCGCTAGCGCGCCTTACTAATAGGGGCTTTGAACTTGACTTAACTAATAGGGCTTGCTTGCTGGTTTGGGGGATTAATTGAATTGATTGGATACCCGAGAACCATAATCTTTCAAAGGAACAGCTTCTACGACGATAGATAGGGGTCAGGTTTGGCATCTATGCCCCCTGCCCTCCAAACAGTATGGGAGCCTTTCAGCTCGTACTGCTCACACTCCTAGATCCTCACGGCACCTCCTCCACCATAGTGTGAGCTGGGAGCAGCTCCGAAAAGCTAGGCCTACTTCAAAATTCGCTTTCAAGTCAACGTCAACAACAACACCACGAAAAAAGTACGGTTGCCCACTGATCTGATCATAGGTGAAATCAAATCCCTTCGCTTCGCGCCAGGCTTGGAAGCCGTAAGTAAGGCTCCCTTCGCCTCTCGGAAGCGAGAAAGCAAGCAGCGAGCCCTATTAGTTAAGTCAAGCCGTTGCGCCTACAATCTATACTAATAAGGGCGTGAGAGGGGCCCCCTAAACGTAGTAAGGAGGAGCCCCTCTTAGCCCTTATTAGCCCCTCTCACGTAAGGGCGTTTAGGGCACGTAAAGGTTTTGAAGCAAGCTACGGCTTCTTTAAAGCCCCCTATCACGACATACTAATAAGGGCGTTTATGGCGCTAGCCCCTCGCGCGCCCTTATTAGCCCGAGTAAGTTGACTTTAGAAGCTGGGAATCGCAAGAATTGAGAAGTCCTCTATTGAATTGAATGGGGTGGGAAAGACAGGTTCGGAAATGGCCGGATTAGCAGGAGGGAGGGCGGCCCCACCCTGAAACAAAGGTGTACGTACATAAATAAAGATGGTTATGTCCGTCTCCTTCCCATCTATCTTGACCGGGAAGAGGGGGGAGGCTCTTGCGGAAGCCCTGCCCGCCCTTCTCTATTTTGAGGGATCCCTCATATTGATGATTCCAGGCTTCCCGGACTCGTCACAGACGGCTAGGAACAAGAAGAGGGTCAGTAGTCTCTGCCGTTGCAGGTCCTTCTCCTTCCGCTGAGACGGCCCTCTTTTTGGTTTTGTTCGTTCACCGCGGCACGAAAGAATGAAGAAGCTGGAATAACTCAGAAAGAGAGTGGCGCCTAGCCGTTGAGAGCGTCTGTTGTCTTTGTAGAGGAACAGTACGATCTTGGACTGGCCTCCTTCGCATGACCTAGAAAGAAAAAGAGGTCCGTGCTACTATAAGGCCTCTAAACTCCTCCCTCAGGACACTGTTGCGTTGCCATGGGGACGGGGTAGCCCCGACTTCCATAGGTCCTTGGTTCGACCTCCTAATGAGAATTGAGGTCCTTGCGCGGGCGTCTCATCCCTAAGACTTGCTTGCTCTGTATGGAGTGCCCCGTGGTTCCTCGAGTGCCAGCCGCAGAGAGGAATGCCATCAACTAGGGCGCTATTGGCCACTAACCACTCGCTCGCCGGCCGCTCGGGCTCCGCGTTTCAAGTTCGTTATCCTAACCGTCTCCTCTGCTCCACCGGGAGCCTGGCCCCTTCTTCTATCTTATCTACTGCCTTGCTCCTCGGCTCCCTACTGCTCCAGCCGCTCGCTGTAATAGCTTGCTTCTCGGGTGGCTCGCACCCCGGGTGGTGCGGCTGAGCCAGAGTGGGCTCAGCAGTCGGCCTATGTCTCCGGGCGCACGCGTAGAGGCATGATTAGTTCCACGAATCTCACTGCACTGACCATAGTAAACTCCTTCTCGTTGTACCGAAATGGAGGTCTGATTTGAACGACCAGGTACAGCATCACATTTGACACCTGAGGAAGGTACAGCCCAACTATGAGGTACATCAGCAGGTGTTACAATCATACGTAGATGAGTTTTGGCTGGTACAACCACTCTATTGTCCACTTCTAATAAACGTGATTGACCCAATTCTGGATCATCTTCTGGAATCGTATAACTGTCAAAAGTGAGTGACTGTTCATCGGAACTGTTATAGTCCGAATACTCATAAGGTTGGGTCGACGCCCGCCTCCCCCCAAACTGTACTTGCAAGTTTCCCCGCAAAAAGCTCTCCACGCCTACTCTTAGAAAGAGCACTATTCTTCTTTAGTTAGGTAGTTCTCCCCTCTCTCAGAGACCGTAAGACCCCGGTGGAATCGAAGGCCCTAAAGACAACAGGGGACCGTTTCTCGCCCAGCCCTACCTACTTCAGTGAAGCTGGAACCGAAAAAGACCTGGTTCCACACACATGAGACACGCAGAAGGTATGGGACGACCAGTTCACTACGGAAAGCGAATTCGATCCTATAGTCGTCTTCTTTGTTCGATAAATGCGCAGTGGAAAGGGATGCTAGTCGGCTCGGCGAAGTTGTAGGCCCCAATAGATCAGATCAAGAGTGATTCCTCACCTATCCTGTCAGGGGCCCTATTAGTAAGGCGAACGCTCGAGTATAGATTCCCTATGCTCATGTGAACGGCCGGGGCCGGCCGGCCCGTAGATCTAAAAGGATCCATCCATAGGCCTGACCGGAAATCGTTTGTCCACGAACAAAACAAAAACAAAGTAGTAGTATTGTATAGTAGTCGTTCATGAGACCTCGAATTCCCACGTTCCAGCGTGCATTATGCCAGCTGGTCCCACCCCCCCCTCTTAGTAAGTAGTCACCCTTCTTTTTGCTTTTTTTTCTTATTTTTTCGCTGCAGCAAGTCAGTTGCGAGGCGCTCAAGACCTGTTCGGACGTGAGCTGAGCTTCCAAGATCCTACTACTGCTCATTCCAGCGGACGGACCGCTCCCCCTTTCGCGTACTTCTTTTTTTTTTTTTCTCACCAGAATGCATGTGAAAATCAACTAACCGGCCGGTGGGTGATTCTGGTTCTATCTCCGCTTGATCCCAGTTTCAATTCCCTTTTCTTCAGGAGGTGAGGTTCGGGTCGGAGGGACGGGGCGGAGCGCTCCGTTGTTCACCGCTAGTTTCTAGTACAAGTCTATCAGAAGTGGTTTCGGTTTTGTTTGAGTATGGTCCAGATCGTCGGAGCCCGGAGCCAGGTGATACCGCGATTGATTGAGCGGGGCGGGGAGGTGCGAGCTTCCACTCGAAACCCTTTCGGTCACTCGCATTAGGGCATTCCGATCGCTTCTCGTACGACTCCCTCGCCCCTGACTGGAAAGGAGACATACAACATAGTGAGTCGGCCCTATTCATTCCATTCCTGAAAGGAGCAAGCAGCAAGCGAACTTCACTTACTAATGGGGGGGGGCCGCCCTATTAGCCCTTATTAGTATAGTACAAGTGTTGCCGTTGCGCCCCTATTAGTCAGGCGCGCGTACTCATCTTTTTTTCATTCATGAAACCCAAAAAAAGTCATTCAGACCGATCACGTCTCGAGTAGAATTGTCCAGTCTTGCCCCGGAGTAACGGTAGACCCTATTGAATGACAAAGGATAGACTAGACTGGACCACATTTACCAATGAATCCAGAGATTTCTCCGACATGGATCGATGTATCTCCAGAAGAGATAGATAGGTATATGTCTTTCTTTCGAAAGAAAAAGATGATTTAGATTATATCAATAATAAGGAAAGAGTCTATATCCTATATCGATCATAGGATCACTCTATGAATAGGTCAATTCTCTTTGACCTCCCACCGTTCACTACATCCCTTGCTTCTCGCTGCGAACGGCTCCTCGGTGGAGGAGTAGAAGCGCTGGTCCCCTTCGGTCAAGTGCTTGTGCCTGCTGTTACCTACCGTAGGACCTCCGTCCCCGAAGCGAAGAAAGAGGAGCAGGAACAACAGGTTGTCCTCTCCCGGCCCAGTAGTTCCGCAACTACTACCGTGGTTGTTGCCAACGGGGATCCCCCATTCCGAAAGGTGACGGGGCCGGCCGTTAGGTCCAAAGTTGTATGCCACTGCTGTGGTGCCGATAGATTCACTACTTCAGCGCCGTTATCGGACATTGCAGGCTGAGCATCTATTTCTCGTATATCGCTCCACACCGAGAAGAGGGATGTGTACCTCCAGCAACAACAAGAATGGAACCATAGGCTTCTAATGCTGGGAGCATTTCGGGGTATAGGTCTAACCACCCCAACTCCCCGTTTCTGGCATGCTATAGTTCTTATAGTCTCTCGACGACGGGAATGGGAGATTACCGGTAAGCCAGATGCTTCGCGAACCACCGGTACATTTCGTTGCACTTTCATCACCCTCGTGAAGAGGCGCACTCCGATACCATTGATGTCCAATAGCTTTGATAGTAATGGCTGGATCTACTACTACCTCGTCCATTGAGTATAACAGAGCAAATGAAGGTATAGCAATGAACATCGGGATGATACTAGGAAATATGGTCCGAATAATCTCTATAGTAGTTCCATGAACAATCCTTTTAGGGATTGGATTCGTTTGATAGTGGAAATGCCATAAA
>NW_027518779.1:15000-22500 GCF_043159265.1 Tasmannia lanceolata | reverse complement strand
TAACTCGCCTTTGGTTCCGCTACCATATAGCTAGATTCCATGATCGGACTAGCGAATTCATAGAGAATTGGATTCTATAAAGGGATTCGATTACGAGACTCGGGCTCTCTTCCTTGCAGCTTACCGCCATACTCCTTATTCCCAAGCAAGATGTTCTGATTGAAAGGCATTTCCTTCTTAGATTAAAGAAAGAATAGATCGAATGAGGAAGACGGGGATCAACGACATTACAATATGTGCCTGGGTCCAGGAGTGACTCCGACTACTTGTAGTTTACGCATTCACAGATTCAAGAAAGCAATCAAATGAATCCGATGGATGGATGTTCAGATCAAAGATGGATGTTTGGCTCAAGTGCTTAAGGAAGAAAAGAAGAACTTGCGAGAAGAGAAAGAAATGCTGCTGAGCGGCCTTACTTAAGAGGTAAGATGCTAATCTCGCTGGCTGTTCTTCGAGCAATCAAAGAGGGAGAAACGAGATCTATGTCTGCCCGGCCTCCTGCTTAGCTGGTTCTTCCAGCACGCAATCTAGCTCCTTATTTTGAATTTCCCATGTCTAACGAAGAGAATTTCCTAAACTCGAATGGAGCAGCACTTGAATCTCGCAGGCTGTTTGATTGCCCGAGCGAGGGAGGCGGCAACTCGCTTGATTGATCACTCCAGCTATCCCGATTTACTGTCCACAACGAGAATGAAAAAGAAGAAAAGAAGAACTAGATGGCTCGGGCTTGAAATGGGATCTAATACTCCAGAGAGACGAACTAAACTCAGACGGGACAGAGAGTGAAGAACTGGTCGCTCACTTGCTATGGGGCTTCCTCTAGCGAGGGGGAAGGCTTCCTAGTGACTACTAATACAAGGATTTCACTTCGGAGAGATAGCACTCAAGCTTGTAGTCCCTCCCTTCTTCACCTGCATTGCTTGAATCATTCCCAGCGGACGGATTGAAGGTGGCAGGGGAACGGAAACCAAGAAAGAAGAATGGCCAATTCGGGATTACTCTTCTGTGAAGCTAGCCGCACCTTCTATTGATAGACGGGCCCCCTTCGCTCAGGGACATGAGAACAAAGAGAAGAAAGATTGATTGATCTTATACCGAGAAATACCGGAAAGATCAAATTGACAACACGCCTGCCCCTTTCTTCTACATAGGGACATTGAACCCTAGATTTCCCTATCTACTTTCCCATTACTTCTTACCAGGAAAAGGCATACCTAAGATTTTGGGAAAGACACATTGAAATGGAAGTTCGAGGAGTAGGCGCCTGATCAAACGCCTTACGTGATAGGGACTTCGAGGTCCAGAGCTTTAGGAACAATAAGAACCTGTGCTTACCATAATAGTTTGTCAATCAACCACTTGCACTTTTTTACTTCCTTCACTTTCATTAGCGATTCCCGGAAAAGAAGTGGGTTTCTCTTTCTACTCACAAGGCTAGGTCTTACACCCGAAAGAGTCTTTCACTTTACCTATCTTAATTTATCTAAACAGGCTATCACCACTAATAGAAAAAGTACTTGCTTGACCCGGCTTACCATTTTTTAAAAATGAGAAAGTTAAGGTGACTCAAATTCTAGCCAAATTGAAAAAGCCCTAAAGACGTTGAGAGGCTTTACTTATCCACTTTACTTTCCACTCGCTCGCTACATACAAGCCCAACAGCGGAATCACACCTGATAAAGGAGAGGTGAGGTTAGGTATTTCCTCTTTAGGTCTAGTGCAAGGTCTGCTAGAGATTCTGGTGTCCCCATGACCTTTTGGTTTTTGTTGCAAGATAACCCTAGAGAGGGCAGGGGGCTAACGTCCTTTTATCTGTCTATCGGTTCAGTGGTTGGCTAGCTCTCTGGTTCCTGAATTGAGGAGTATCCGAGTTCAGGAGTGGCTAGCTCAGTAGAATAGCATATAGCATAAGTAGAATAAAGGCAGGAATGAAAGCCGGGGTCGGCTCAAGAAGTGAAAGTTGTGAGATAGAAGACCAAGAAAAAGGAACAGAATCCGGGATCAATCCATACGCGGCTTGCCTTTTACTACGCGTTGTCAGTCCTTTGAGAGACATAAGGACCCTACCGACAAGGTCTCCTTTGTCTTCTACGTCTAGGCCTCCTCTCAAGGTGTCTTATAGCTGTGTGACAAGAGCTCTCTCTGATAGAGCCCTTCTCAAGTGGGTACAGGCCTGTCAACTTAAATGAGCAGCGTGAAAACTTCACCAAAAGCTTGATGACCTGGTGTGGCAGCGAGGCTCAACTTGTGCGAGCTTTCGGGGCGCAGGCTGTAACAGAGGGGCGATAGTGAGCCAACAAATTATAAATATATATATATATATATGGCATTATTTATATATATGCCCTTCTCGTTTTAGAGAAAGAAAGACGGAAGGGCGAGCCCCTAGTCCTAACAAGCATCCTATTTATCTTATCATTTGAGATGTTCAAAATAATGCCTATTTTCGATCTTTTTCCTGGTCGTAATACCTGAGAAGAGACCCGAAATTCCAGTTTTTGGCTAATGAAAGCCCCGCGTTACGGACCTTTTCTTCATGGAGAGTGGAGTCTTCCTTCTATTCCCCATTCTCGATAGAGAGATGAGGGAAGGCAGCTCGACCTATGCTTAATCTC
Source organism: Tasmannia lanceolata (assembly GCF_043159265.1). Classification (NCBI taxonomy): domain Eukaryota; kingdom Viridiplantae; phylum Streptophyta; class Magnoliopsida; order Canellales; family Winteraceae; genus Tasmannia; species Tasmannia lanceolata. The sequence goes on along the minus strand of NW_027518779.1, from coordinate 19,885 downwards.
TTCAATAATTGCAGACACCCTATCTTTAGGTTTCAGTTTCATTCACTCTTTCCATCTCGGCCTTTCCATTTCAACGATTTCTTTTAATAAAAACTTGCATAAGTCCCACACTTGAACAGGAAAACATCTTCACTTAAAATCGGGAGCCGGGAGGGCGGCGAAGCCAGTCTTGTGGAGCACCTTCCTTCAGTTAAGGTGTGAGCTAGGTATGTGTCTGGCGCTGGAAAGCCTTAGAGAGCAGCTTTGTCTTAAGCATAGAGCTGGGAAGGGCCATCTTAGGAAGCGGATCTCTTTGCTGAGGAAGGCCATATCCTAAGAAGCACTGAATTAGACCCCTTGGGAAAGCCCTAAAGGCAGAAGGGGCCCTTGCTTCAAAAAAGATCATGTTATGTTGCACGCTTTGGAGCGAATCATTTTGTAGATAACGATCATGCTCGTGCCGACCGCGCGTTAGGTGAAAATGGACATCACCGAAAGGAAAGACCACAAGACCGGGGCTGGCGCGAGGCAGGAAGCTACGATGCCGCGTTACGATCTGGTGCGACGATTTCCGATAACGCATTCGAACGATTGTCACTGATTTGATTGGACTTCGTATCTAAGGCACTTGTTCCGCTCCAAAAACCGATGCCTTATCACTTGGACTCCATGCGCAGTCTGAGATATAAAACTACCTGACCCTTCTGAGTCGCTTACTTTAGCTTCCCCTCCCATGGAAAATAATGCCTTTATTCTTCAGCCTTAAAAGCTTTTTTTTATTCCTTCCCCGAGCAAACCTTCTCTGAGCCAACAGCCCGCCCGATCAATCTTAGTTCGATTAGGAAGTCCACGCACAACGAGAGCGAAGTCATGCGAACTCAGAAGCAGCAGCAGCATTTGTTCCGTTTCCGGCTGGCCTATATTGCTTTCTCATCGCGGTATACTTGAAATCAATCTTTGCCTATCCGATGGAAAGCGAATCGAAGTTGCTTGCGCGCTTCTTTGCAGTGCTGTTCTCTACTGCATCTTATCCAGGACCCGATGCTTCGTCTCTTGTTGCTGCTTCGGCGGATGCACTTTGTCTAGGAACCTATTTATCTTATTAAGTATCAACCGATGGAACGGGGTCTCCCTGTGCTTCAGATAGGGACAGAGCTCGAAACTCCCCAGCGAATGAGGTAAAGACAGAATGAACAGTTGGTCGGGCAACGATTCCGGTTGAAGCGGATCCATCCTATGCCTCATCAGTCTCTGGCGCGCGTTGAGCTTTTTTCTTCCTTTCCGTCTTTAAACCCACCTCCCTATACTTCGAAATTAGTTTCATAATCAGTTGCAAAAGCACTAGAATGAACACCATCTGGAGCTATGTCTGAAAGTATATTAATGTAGGTACGCTTAGCGCTTGGTAGGTCAGGAGCAGAGGTTGTAGTATAGTAGTCAAAAATCCTGGGGATATCCGGTTCACTTTTCATAGGTTTTCCTAATAAAAAAGCCCTGTTCTAGCAAACTCACAACTCTAGTTTATACTTAAAGGAAATGGGCTAGCCAAACCCGACAATAACAGGCGATAATGATTACGCGATTGCTGTTCAAAGAAGACAGGATTCACACCTTCCCCATAGTAGACAGAGAAGCGCCGGAGACAGCGATGAATCAATTGAGTGGGAACTTGTAAATCAATCTCTTATCCGAAAGGCAGCTTTCTTATTAATGAGATGAGACCAGATAATAGAGGCCCTCGTCAATAGTGTGGGCCTTGGAGAAACTTCTTTCTGAAATAGCCTCTTTGCTGCTCTAATGACCCAATCCAGATTTGAGGTTGAGGAACTCCCCTTTGACGCTTGCCAGCCAGCCTTAGGGTCGGTATTATCAGCGTGTATCACCCCTTAGGAGTTTGCATCATTGACTCGGTTATCCCCCGCCCGTTAGAAAGCGCGGAAATGCACTCATCAGAGAGAGCAGCAAGTGCATTTCTCCATAATCGGGAAATAGCCTATTTTGCCCGTGAGGCAGGCCCGGCAGCTTTCTACACCTACGCTTCTACTATTCTCTATCAGGCATCGGGGTACTCACACCCTAATGATGACGCGCTCACCACATGCATCTTTAGCATAAATCGATCTGGGAAGGCCGCACTCCCTTCTCTAGGTTACGGAACCCGAGCGGATATGATTAGCGGATGAGAACATCTGTACGATTAGTGGATGTTGGATTGCTCTAGCCAAAGCCACACCAAATCCATGAGATCGCTTTCATACATAATGTAATAAAATGCTGAAATTCCTCTTTGCTCTCCCGCTTGCTAGCGGATTCTTCTATCGAATGGGTGAAACAAAAAGCACACCCGGTCATAGTAGGCAGAGAAGGCGATTAGCCAACCAATTCCAATCGAGCTAGGCCACCTTTCAAGTAGGCATCTTTCTATAAACCGACTCTTATCAATTGAAAAACTGGAAACGAGACTGAAGTAGGGAGCTACGAGCCTTTCTACCTCTGTTTCTCCAGCATCGGGTCAGAGAAGGACGAGAAGTTCATAAGGTGGGATTGACTACCATTAGTTGGAGGGAAATAGCCAAATGAGCTTCAGCTTGCTTTCTTGCGGACTTAAAAAGGGGACATTCCACGGGCAGAGGGCAAGACTCACTTAAGCCAGGTTATGCTCGGTTATGCTCAAGAATGGGAATCGAAAGTCCACTCACGCCTTCCCCACTCTAATGAGAACATCTGATTAGCGGATGATTGCTCCAGCCAAAGGAAGCCACACTTAAAAGGGAGGGGAGCTTGTCAGTCAATCTATCTATCTATGAAGGCAGCTTTCTTCTCCATGTTCCCTACTTCAATCTCTGCTCGCACTCATATCCGCAAGTGGGCAAACCTCCTACTACCATTATTCAAGCTCTACTTCATCGATGGCATGCTCTACTAACGGGCATTTATGCACTCACCCCTTTAAGCAGGGGTATCGGGGAACAACTCACACCTCTTTATGCACTCATCCCTTTGCGCCAAGGCTGGGGACAAGACTCACGCCTGAATTGGCCCTACTAGTTGGAGGTTCTGGGGCACGAGTATCTTATAATGCGCGGAAACAGACTCTCGGGTTTGGGCTTCGATCGATCGGGTCCACGAAAGCATTGTTGCAACAAACCAATAGCTAGCTGCAAATAGGGCCCTTAGATTTGCCAGTCTTCCTATACACGTAGAAACGAACCAATCGATTGATAGAAATATGCGCCATCATTACTAAGGCGGGCTCCACCTTTTGACGGAAAGCCAAGAGAAAGGGGCAACTTTACTCGCTTGCTTGCTGGGCACTGGTGTCATCATCGCTCATCGGCGGTGGGGGAGTCCATCTTCACCTGGCGGATCGCAGAGAATAGAATCAATCGTTTATTCGCTCGGCAGTCATTCCAGTTCTATTCATCATTTGCTCCTCGGTGGTGGAGATAGTCACTTTCTCCAACCTCACTCCGCTCGCCTCCCTCCCAATCGAGAAATCAATGCCGCCTTATAGTGAGTTCGATTCCGCATGACTCCTATTCTGATATATGCAACCTAAGCAGCTACTTCTGATTCAGTAGCGGCAGCAAATCCTTCTCTATTCTACGATCTGATCTCGTCTGTTGAAAATCGTCTTATCTTATGAAAGAGGAGTTCTCCCTCACAGCTCTTTCTGGGCATCTACTAGTGTCCTCGGCACCTTAATAGCTTATTCAAACAAAAGGATCTTCATTCAAATTAGAGGAAGATGAATGTGCAATTCCATCGTCGGATGATTTACAGGAAAGACTCAAAAGCGGATACTTTAGTTAGGATGTATCTGTCCTTCTTTTTTTTTATTTATCGAGTGGTCGAGCTCGCACCACCGATACGAAAGAACACTTTAGCATCCATTATATCCCCATGGAGAAATCCTGATGCTGTAACCCGCTGTGTTGGTCGGATTAAAACCTCGATCACACAGTGTGTTCAGCGGTACATGCCCTGGCTTTCACGATTGCCCCTTCACCAGGGTATTTCGTGGAGACCTACCTGGAAGGCGGTTCCAACGTCGTACCTATTCCGTCTGACCAGACAGGATCTTCTAGAACGGGTTCACCGTGGTAAGGTCGAAAGGACTCATGTCCGATCGATCTTTCCGGTGGTCCATTTCGAGTTGGCAGCCTACGGCTCCCTTCTTCAGTTTGTTAATAGTTATGGGAAGCAGTGGAACTCGGGTCCGCTTTGGGTTGACCTAATTCGTTACGCCTTCGATGGCAACAACAAGATTTTCACGGGTCGGGACCTTGACTTCTTTGAGAAATCGGTGGGTCCGGTGCTCCCTACTTGTGAGATGATGGAGGTGCCTTTCGTTGGTGGTAAGCTGGGTCAGGTGATAGAAGGGGGAGGGAAAAGGCGAATATTTGCCATTAGTAACTATATCAATCAACAATTGTTGAAACCAGTCCATGATTGGTTGATGTCGGTTCTTGATCGGATCCCACAGGATGGGACCTTCAATCAAAGTCGACCTCTTGATTTGTTACAAGGGATGTCTACCGTGTATTCATTCGACTTGAAAAGTGCTACCGATAGGTGGCCTCTTCTGTTGTTGTTTGAAATCATGCAGCATCTCTTCGATCGGTCCTTTGCGTCCAGTGTTGTTAATACCGCACTGGCTACTAATCTGTTTGAGGTACCCTTCGTTAGGAAGCGAAAGGCCCCCATCCGTTTTATAGCAGGACAGCCGCTTGGCTATTACTCGTCTTGGCCTCTGTTTTCTTTATCGCACCATATTTTGGTGTGGTATTGTGCAGAGCAGGTTACACCCGGATGCAAATTTAGGAAGTATGCGATCCTAGGTGATGATGTGATTATAGCTGATGAGCGAGTTGCCCAAGTTTATTATCAGGTATTAGAGGATCTC
>NW_027518779.1:0-5000 GCF_043159265.1 Tasmannia lanceolata | reverse complement strand
TCTCATCTATCGATGCAAGCATGAAGGCATATAATACTACTTGCCCTCTCGGAACTCACATTGCCTGCAGGAAGAGTGAAGCGCAAATCTGCTGGATTTTATTCGTCAGGAGCTAAACAACTCAATATTGGATCTCAAACGGGAGCTTCTATTACTGATATTACGAGATTTGAACCCGCCTAACAGAATGCTGTAACCGAATGAAATACGTTTTCGTTGCTGCCTTTGCCTGCCTGCCTTCCGGGCCCGTTCTACTAGCTGTTCGAAAACAAACAGATAGGAACTCGTTCGGATGAGACAATACACCTATCTCCTTTGACCAAACAATATTCCCAGTTGAACCATAATAGAATTCCCTTCCATTAGCGCCCTCTTTTAGAGGCATATTCCGTTTGCGAGAAGAGCCGTTGAAATGCGGCTCGGCTGTGAGCTGTTGGCGGTAGGTGGTTTCACTATGTAGTGGAGAAGGAGCTTCGATGACTGTTGCACTGCTTGACTTGACTCTTCTTAAGTGGAATCCGAAATCCCATCTCCTCCTGGAAAATGAGCGAAAGCTAGCTCGACCAAAGGGAGAGGAAGCGAACACTCTATTCCAGAAAGAAGAGCTCAAAACCTAACATTACCCCATCGTACACTCTCAAAGGAACGACTCCTCAGTCAGATGCCACTCGTCCTAACGCATTTGCCACTAGATCCACTAGAAAAGAAAGTCATGAAGAAAGTAGAAGACGAACTAATAAATCAAGTCTAAAAGGAACTACTTTATTACCAAGCAATTCTCACTCCGAAGCAAGAAAGAGAAAGATGAGCGAAAGGCCCGATTCTCATATAGTGCATCTCGAAAAAGAAGCGATTGATTGGGGGCCCGGGACGGATGGGCGTCAGCTTTAAATCCTTTTCATCAGATCGGTTCATAAGGCTTGCCCTATGGGTTTTGCCCATTAGCTTGACAATTAGGCTTTTTTAATTCAAGGGGGCAGTAATTAGCTTGGCCTTCCCGCGCTCTTCCACCAATCTCGTAGTATATAAGAAGAAGGAAGACGCTCAGACTCAGTTCCAGACTGATGCTGTCTTTCATATCAGTGTCCGGTTAAGAAGAAAAGAAAGCTTGGGGTTTCCCTGCTTTCTAGTCGATTGGGAGTCCGCTCCAAACCTCATCGAAAGGGAGACTCACTCTAATCAAGAACTATTGTATTGGTCGCCCTTTTAAACTCTCTGGGGCTTTTCTTGCCTTTGAGTTGGGTTATTTCAGAGATCAAGATCAGGTTCAACCTCAAGCTATAGTAGGAATTGAGATTAGTCAGAGTAGGCTGCGCTTCTTTCTTTCCGTAATCGAGCATCCCTTTCAGCTCCTTCACCTCGTCGGTCAAGCTGCTACGCTCCTTAACTGCGACTCGCTTAAGCTGTTGTGACGGCTTCTCCCCCGATTCCCTCTTTCATTGACTTTGCCCTTTAGCGATTAGCCCCGTAGGCTGAGGACCTCCTTGCCCGAGGTTGCCCGATGTGAGCCCGATTGGATGGTTTTCGATTGGCCAATGGCTCATCTCGCTTTGTGGCCATCCGCTGCTAATTCAATTGAGCCTTATCCGGACAATGATTTCTTTGGGAAAGCCTTGAGTCTGTTTCCTTGATCAAAGATGGGCGAGCTCATGCTTTTAGTTGTAGCGCGCTTGCTTTCGTTCTTGGGCTTGGGACTGCCCATATATATCTGAACATAGAGTCTCGTCTATCAGAGCAGGTTCCTCTCCGCTTTGGTCGAGTGGCCCTGAGGTTCCTTTCTCTAATCGACTGGGAGAAAGACTAAAGGAGATCAGGTGAGAGCTACACTTGCTTTCGTGCGTGATGGCTTTCTTTCTTCCGTCTACCCTTCGCCTAGCGGCTAAGCTCTTCGCCTCTTCCTATCCGAATTCGTCCATTAAGCCAACGGTAAAACGGTTTCATTGAACTGGAATCCACTATCGTATGGAGAAGTGGCTTTTGTATTTCCAACTCTTTCTCCTCGTCGGTGAAGTGGCATTCTCTTTCTCTTCAATTATAGGAAGTGAGGCTGCCCCGGCTCGGCACGTATCTTTTGAATCTGAGCTGGCTTGTTGAGCTTGCCTCTGATCGCATTCCGTTGACCTGTGATTCAATGGACTGACTATATGTGTCCGGTTCAGAAGTGGATACAGAAGGCATGGCAGGGCCGATGATGACTCATCTAATTCCGTGCTGTGCTTTTTAAAATCCCGCTCAATCACGTAAATAAAGATCAGATAGTTAGTCTTCCTCGCCGGCTGGGGACGCACCCCTTTCTCTGACATCAAATTCACTGATAGCGATCGATTAATGAATGGCGGGTGAACTCGTTCTCCGATGAGAGTTTCCTGCTTTCAAGCCAGTCAGACCTACAAGTTCGCTTGCTGGATTGGTTGGGATATAGGTCGGTGTCATGGGAAGAAGGTGAATCAATGGTAGAACAAGGGCTTCTTTCCCTCTTGTCGATTGGTTTAGTTGAACTCAACCGGGTATGTCTTTCGCAAAGTCAAGTGATTGTATAATAGAAATAGAAGATCAAGCTCGGGTGAACACTCATAAATTCAATGAGATCAGGTGCCATTACACTCTCTCCCAATGTCATATGGAGTGGCTGGTGCATCTTCGACATTCAGATAGGTAGCTCATTTCACGATGAGAGATATAAGATCGGGTTAGAACGAAAGCTAGCTTCAGAGCGGGTGCTTCTTTCTGGCTGCTTGGTTTATGTAAGAATAGAGTGCGGCTAGAAGCGGAGATTCTTCATCCTTTTTCTCTCCTTGACAATCCAACAAGCTTTTAGTTGGCCTGCGTGAAGGTTGTTTTGGTACAGCCAGATCCGCTTTGAGTGCCGTGGGATAGAGAGAGGTGTCCGGTTCAGCAGATTCTAACTCATCTAAGATGGTTTAAGAATCTCTCTCTTCCGTTGCTGACTCTCCCCGGAACCCAACGGTCAATCAGTCCCTTGCTTCGGTTCTCTCGGCGTCAGGTTAAGAAGTGATCCCGACCGAATCACTCAATTGGGTCATTGATGCTGGCATGGCGAGGAACTCATCTTCTTCTCAATCAGAAATCGATCTTGAACATCGTAGGATCTTATAGTCTGAATCGTAGCTTGCTTCTTTCATTCCCTTATCTTCTGAAGAAGGGTTCGCTCCTCCCGTTCTTGGGTAAGCAGTCTCACTCCTCTCCTGATAGTCGAGCGATTTCACTCGTTACCTCAGCCCTTCGCTTAGTTGCAAGGTCAGATTCCGAATCTCAGTTTGCATCGGCAGGTTCAAGGCAAAACTACTAAGATGATGAATCAAAGGCAAAAGGTCAATTCACATCGAGGGGGTCGTTAGACCGGGACCACTCTGACATCTAACACCGCGAAAGGAGCGTCAAGTGACTCGAGCACAGCGGGAGGAGCCACATATAGATGTAGACCATAGCGAGAGGAGGAAACTAGCCCATCCTTGCTATCCAAATTCCCTCGTTTCCCATCCCAAGCGAGAACATTAGATCATGGATTAGCGCGAGTAGCGGAACGAGCTCTATTTACGTCATTATCAGAGGCCCTTCACGCGGCTTGACCGAGAACGGAGCGTTCAGGCAGAGGCTATCGGGATTTTTCCAAGCCCAGCTCCTACTTCCTTCGCCCTCTCATTGAGTCCGGAGCAGGGAAGAAAGAGTCACGACCGGTAAGAGAGGAATAATTAGGGATGCTCATCACCTGCGAAAGGGGGTGGGAACAGTGTTTAGTGTACCGAAGGAAGCTCATCGGTAGAGATTCGTTTAATTGAACTGGAAAAGCAGCAAACTGGAGCAAGTACGACAATCCTTCAGTAAATAGCTAGGAACTTTGCTCCTACCCCAAGCAAGGAACAACAAAGAGGTAATAGCCAGTAACGTCGGATCAAAGGCGAGAAAGATGAACAATGAGTGATCGTCAACCCTTAGATTGCTAAACAAGGACCTTCCCTAAGAGAGCTACACCCCTGAAGGCGATAATGATCATTTGTCCTACCTATGAGGACGGCTTCCCAGATGAACTCTCACTAATGATTGTAACATGAACAAGTCGTACTCCGCCTAGCCGGCAAAGGCAAAGGGCTAAAACAACAGCTAACAGTCGGAAATGAGAAGCGATATTGGGGATTAACAACACCTCCGTAAGAAGTTGGAGTAGTACTTGGTGTATCGAAGGGTAAACAACGACAGATAACAGCAATCTAAACCCAATAGATAGAACTATCTGGAACAAGGAGCTCAATCCATCAATAGATGGCGAAGGAGCGCGTAACTCATACATGCGCCTCAGTTGGTAGGGCGAATAAGTAGCCTAGCTCCTAACTAGCTCAAGTAAGGAGCATCGATGCCCAGGAATGCTACGAGTAGTGCAATCGAATGGCTACGAATAGGTAGTACCGGTAGTATTGGTAATAGCGGTAGAATGCCGAGTAGAAGTGCACTAGGAGTGTCGTGACACCCTTTGATTGCTAAACTAATAACTCCCCTATATCAGATACAGTTAGTGGATCAAGCAAAGCTAGTGACATCCCTGGTTGTAGGGCAGTATTATGCTGAGAGGAATTCCTGGGAAACTAGTAACTACTCATCCCTAGCTAAGCTGCTAACTAGCATAAGTCAGGAGATGCTAATCGGAAAAGTAAGGAATATCGGTAGAATACTGTGAGAAGCGAACGAACAGTGTCTGTACACCCTCAAATTGTTAAACTAGCTATTTTGCTAAGCGAATATCCTAGCTAGAAGGGATGCGGGTTAGTTGACCAAGCGAGGCAAGTATCTTCCCCAAATGGACTTAAGCTAGTACTCTCATTATGAACGGGTATCCTTGCTCCTAGCGCGAGCAAGGGGGAAACAAAGGAAGCTAAGGAGAAGCAACGAGGAGTGTAATTGGAGATTCTCATCTCCTGTGAAACGGGTTGGATAAGTGTTTAGTGCATCGAGGGGGACATATCGATAAAGGGCAGCAATGTAGA
>NW_027518778.1:835000-857903 GCF_043159265.1 Tasmannia lanceolata | reverse complement strand
ACCTGCGCATTCCAGCGCCCCGCAGCATACCACCCTCCTATAGGGTTTGCGCAACCAACCCGCCTAACCACCAGTGGCAACCAAAGGTGCTGTTAGCGACGACTTCTGAAGACGCAACGAGACGCGACGGGTTTGCGCCCAGACGCGACGGGACGTGCGGGATCTGCGCCCAGCCATGCCTACACCCGCCGACTTGCTGCGGGAGCTGCTCGCCCAAGCATGCCTAGCTTGCGAGGCCTGCGTGCAAGGCTAGTGTGCAAGGCTCGTGGGCAAGGCTAGTGCGCAAGGCTAGTGCCCAAGGTCTGTGTGCAAGGCTAGTGCCCAAGGCTAGTGCGCAAGGCTAGTGCCCAAGGCTAGTGAGCAAGGCCTGTGTGCAAGGCTAGTGTGCAAGGCTTGTACGCAAGGCTAGTGTGCAAGGCTGGTGTGCAAGGCTTGTGGGCAAGGCTGGTGCGCAAGGCTAGTGCCCAAGGGTTGTGTGCAAGGCTAGTGCCCAAGGGTAGTGCGCAAGGCTCGTGCCCAAGGCTAGTGCGCAAGGCTTGTGTGCAAGGCTAGTGCGATGGGCCAGTGCCCAAGGCTTGTGAGCAAGGCTTGTATGCATGGCTTGTGTGCAAGGCTTGTGTGCATGGCTTGTGCGCAAGGCTTGTGTCCAAGGCTTTTGTGCAAGGCTCGTGCGCAAGGCTAGTGTGCAAGGCTTGTGCGCATTGGCAGGTAGCCCACCACCATGCACGATCCAAATGCCACTCAAGCGACAACACGGTGCCAAGCCGGGCATGGTGTGCACTCAAAACCAATCAACGGACAGAGGTCATGCGTCATGGGGGGGATCTAGCAAGGCCATGGGGAAGGTCATGGAGGACCTTGGAAGCAAGCGCAAGACGAGAGCGAATCGAACAAGGGGCCAGGACGGGGCCTTGTGCCCATGGTCTTCGCAAGACTGCGTCCAAGGCGCCCGAAAGCCCAAGGGAACCCAAACCCGGCCGACACTTGCAATCGCACATGCTCTCTGCAACACACCATCAATGCCGCCCAACGGGGCCAGCACGAGCAGTCATCCGCGGTCCCCTGGCCCTGCGCACGTTTGTCTTTGAAACCGAGCATCAATGCCACAGAAAGTGCTGGGGCGCCAGCTGGAGCCATCATCCGCGTTGCCATGGCTCGCTTGGCCTTGGCTTGCCAGTCCCCGACACGAGCAATCGCGCATTTTCTTTGCAACCGACCATCAATGCCGCCCAACGAGGCCAGCACGAGCAGTCATCCGCGGTCCCCTGGTCCTGCGCACGTTTGTCTTTGAAACCGAGCATCAATGCCACAGAAAGTGCCGGGGCGCCAGCTGGAGCCATCATCCGCGTTGCCATGGCTCGCTTGGCCTTGGCTTGCCAGTCCCCGACACGAGCAATCGCGCATTTTCTTTGCAACCGACCATCAATGCCGCCCAACGAGGCCAGCACGAGCAGTCATCCGCGGTCCCCTGGCCCTGCGCACGTTTGTCTTTGAAACCGAGCATCAATGCCACAGAAAGTGCCGGGGCGCCAGCTGGAGCCATAATCCGCGTTGCCATGGCTCGCTTGGCCTTGGCTTGCCAGTCCCCGACAGGAGCAATCGCGCATTTTCTTTGCAACCGACCATCAATGCTGCCCAACGAGGCCAGCACGAGCAGTCATCCGCGGTCCCCTGGCCCTGCGCACGTTTGTCTTTGAAACCGAGCATCAATGCCACAGAAAGTGCCGGGGCGCCAGCTGGAGCCATCATCCGCGTTGCCATGGCTCGCTTGGCCTTGGCTTGCCAGTCCCCGACACGAGCAATCGCGCATTTTCTTTGCAACCGACCATCAATGCCGCCCAACGAGGCCAGCACGAGCAGTCATCCGCGGTCCCCTGGCCCTGCGCACGTTTGTCTTTGAAACCGAGCATCAATGCCACAGAAAGTGCCCGGGCGCCAGCTGGAGCCATCATCCGACGTGCCATGGCTTTGGTCCCATGGTCTTCGCAACCGAGCATTCGTGACACCCGACGGGGCCAGGACACCAACCCTTCCGACACGAGCATTCGCGCATGTTCTTTGGCCACACAACGACGCCAGCACGAGCAAAATCATCAGCGGTGCGGTGGCCTTGCACGGCCTTTTGTCTTTGGAACCAACCATCAGTGCCACGGGAAGTGCCGGAGTCCCGGCATCCGCGGTGCCAAGTCATTGCGCCCTTGGTCTCTGCAGCGGGGCATGCCGGGCACTCCCAACCATTGCAAGCAAGCGAGAAAGAAAGTAAGTAAGTAAGTAAGTATTACATATAGGGGCGGGACATGCGGGGAGTTCTGCGAAACGTGCACTACGGGGCACACGCGTACCTACCGGGGCATACCGACCCCTATTGGGGCACACGTGTGCATATCGGGGCATACCGGGCCTATCAGGGCACACGCGTACATACCGGGGCATACCGAGCCCTACTGGGGCACACGTGCGCATATCGGGGCGTACCAAGCCTATCGGGGCATTCGCATGTATCCCAAGGCATACCGAGTCTATCCGGGCATACGCGTTCATACCGGGGCGTAACGGGCCTATCGGGGCATACTTGGGCATATCCGGGCAAAAAATGCCCAAAACTTGCGCAACCTTGGCAACCGTGGTCCATTCCTCACTATATGCCATGGCCTTGTGCCCATGGTCTTCACAAGACAGCATCCAAGGCGCCTGAAAGGCCAAGGGAGCCCAACCCAGCAATGCCCAGCCAAGGCCAGGCATTCCAGTGCCTGCCCGGGCAAAAACGCCCAAAGCATGCCCCATTCCTTAGCCTATCCAGGCAAAAACGCCCAAAACCAGCCCATTCCAGTGCCTATCCGGGCAAAAACGCCCAAAGCATGCCCATTCCTTAGCCTGTCCAGGCAAAAACGCCCAAAACCAGCACATTCCAGTGCCTATCCGGGCAAAAACGCCCTAAACCTGCGCATTCCAGCGCCCCGCAGCATGCCACCCTCCTATAGGGTTTGCGCAACCAACCCGCCTAACCACCAGTGGCAACCAAAGGTGCTGTTAGCGACGACTTCTGAAGACGCAACGAGACGCGACGGGTTTGCGCCCAGACGCGACGAGACGATGCGGGATCTGCGCCCAACCATGCCTACACCCGCCGACTTGTTGCGGGAGCTGCTTGCCCAAGCATGCCTAGCGTGCAAGGCCTGCGTGCCCAAGGTCTGTGTGCAAGGCTAGTGCCCAAGGCTAGTCCGCAAGGCTAGTGCCCAAGGCTAGTGAGCAAGGCCTGGGTGCAAGGCTAGTGTGCAAGGCTTGTATGCAAGGCTAGTGTGCAAGGCTGCTGTGCAAGGCTTGTGGGCAAGGCTGGTGCGCAAGGCTAGTGCCCAAGGGTTGTGTGCAAGGCTAGTGCCCAAGGCTAGTGCGCAAGGCTCGTGCCCAAGGCTAGTTCGCAAGGCTTGTGTGCAAGGCTAGTGCGATGGGCCAGTGCCCAAGGCTTGTGAGCAAGGCTTGTATGCATGGCTTGTGCGCAAGGCTTGTGTCCAAGGCTTTTGTGCAAGGCTCGTGCGCAAGGCTAGTGTGCAAGGCTTGTGCGCATTGGCAGGTAGCCCACCACCATGCACGATCCAAATGCCACTCACGCGACAACACGGTGCCAAGCCGGGCATGGTGTGCACTCAAAACCAATCAACGGACAGAGGTCATGCGTCATGGGGGGGATCTAGCAAGGCCATGGGGAAGGTCATGGAGGACCTTGGAAGCAAGCGCAAGACGAGAGCGAATCGAACAAGGGGCCAGAACGGGGCCTTGTGCCCATGGTCTTCGCAAGACTGCGTCCAAGGCGCCCGAAAGCCCAAGGGAACCCAAACCCGGCCGACACTTGCAATCGCACATGCTCTCAGCAACACACCATCAATGCTGCCCAACGGGGCCAGCACGAGCAGTCATCCGCGGTCCCCTGGCCCTGCGCACGTTTGTCTTTGAAACCGAGCATCAATGCCACAGAAAGTGCCGGGGCGCCAGCTGGAGCCATCATCCGCGTTGCCATGGCTCGCTTGGCCTTGGCTTGCCAGTCCCCGACACGAGCAATCGCGCATTTTCTTTGCAACCGACCATCAATGCCGCCCAACGAGGCCAGCACGAGCAGTCATCCGCGGTCCCCTGGTCCTGCGCACGTTTGTCTTTGAAACCGAGCATCAATGCCACAGAAAGTGCCGGGGCGCCAGCTGGAGCCATCATCCGCGTTGCCATGGCTCGCTTGGCCTTGGCTTGCCAGTCCCCGACAGGAGCAATCGCGCATTTTCTTTGCAACCGACCATCAATGCTGCCCAACGAGGCCAGCACGAGCAGTCATCCGCGGTCCCCTGGCCCTGCGCACGTTTGTCTTTGAAACCGAGCATCAATGCCACAGAAAGTGCCGGGGCGCCAGCTGGAGCCATCATCCGCGTTGCCATGGCTCGCTTGGCCTTGGCTTGCCAGTCCCCGACACGAGCAATCGCGCATTTTCTTTGCAACCGACCATCAATGCCGCCCAACGAGGCCAGCACGAGCAGTCATCCGCGGTCCCCTGGCCCTGCGCACGTTTGTCTTTGAAACCGAGCATCAATGCCACAGAAAGTGCCCGGGCTCCAGCTGGAGCCATCATCCGACGTGCCATGGCTTTGGTCCCATGGTCTTCGCAACCGAGCATTCGTGACACCCGACGGGGCCAGGACACCAACCCTTCCGACACGAGCATTCGCGCATGTTCTTTGGCCACACAACGGCGCCAGCACGAGCAAAATCATCAGCGGTGCGGTGGCCTTGCACGGCCTTTTGTCTTTGGAACCAACCATCAGTGCCACGGGAAGTGCCGGAGTCCCGGCATCCGCGGTGCCAAGTCATTGCGCCCTTGGTCTCTGCAGCGGGGCATGCCGGGCACTCCCAACCATTGCAAGCAAGCAAGAAAGAAAGTAAGTAAGTAAGTAAGTATTACATATAGGGGCGGGACATGCGGGGAGTTCTGCGAAACGTGCACTACGGGGCACACGCGTACCTACCGGGGCATACCGACCCCTATTGGGGCACACGTGTGCATATCGGGGCATACCGGGCCTATCAGGGCACACGCGTACATACCGGGGCATACCGAGCCCTACTGGGGCACACGTGCGCATATCGGGGCGTACCAAGCCTATCGGGGCATTCGCATGTATCCCAAGGCATACCGAGTCTATCCGGGCATACGCGTTCATACCGGGGCGTAACGGGCCTATCGGGGCATACTTGGGCATATCCGGGCAAAAAATGCCCAAAACTTGCGCAACCTTGGCAACCGTGGTCCATTCCTCACTATATGCCATGGCCTTGTGCCCATGGTCTTCACAAGACAGCATCCAAGGCGCCTGAAAGGCCAAGGGAGCCCAACCCAGCAATGCCCAGCCAAGGCCAGGCATTCCAGTGCCTGCCCGGGCAAAAACGCCCAAAGCATGCCCCATTCCTTAGCCTATCCAGGCAAAAACGCCCAAAACCAGCCCATTCCAGTGCCTATCCGGGCAAAAACGCCCAAAGCATGCCCATTCCTTAGCCTGTCCAGGCAAAAACGCCCAAAACCAGCACATTCCAGTGCCTATCCGGGCAAAAACGCCCTAAACCTGCGCATTCCAGCGCCCCGCAGCATGCCACCCTCCTATAGGGTTTGCGCAACCAACCCGCCTAACCACCAGTGGCAACCAAAGGTGCTGTTAGCGACGACTTCTGAAGACGCAACGAGACGCGACGGGTTTGCGCCCAGACGCGACGAGACGATGCGGGATCTGCGCCCAACCATGCCTACACCCGCCGACTTGTTGCGGGAGCTGCTTGCCCAAGCATGCCTAGCGTGCAAGGCCTGCGTGCCCAAGGTCTGTGTGCAAGGCTAGTGCCCAAGGCTAGTGCGCAAGGCTAGTGCCCAAGGCTAGTGAGCAAGGCCTGGGTGCAAGGCTAGTGTGCAAGGCTTGTATGCAAGGCTAGTGTGCAAGGCTGCTGTGCAAGGCTTGTGGGCAAGGCTGGTGCGCAAGGCTAGTGCCCAAGGGTTGTGTGCAAGGCTAGTGCCCAAGGCTAGTGCGCAAGGCTCGTGCCCAAGGCTAGTTCGCAAGGCTTGTGTGCAAGGCTAGTGCGATGGGCCAGTGCCCAAGGCTTGTGAGCAAGGCTTGTATGCATGGCTTGTGCGCAAGGCTTGTGTCCAAGGCTTTTGTGCAAGGCTCGTGCGCAAGGCTAGTGTGCAAGGCTTGTGCGCATTGGCAGGTAGCCCACCACCATGCACGATCCAAATGCCACTCACGCGACAACACGGTGCCAAGCCGGGCATGGTGTGCATTCAAAACCAATCAACGGACAGAGGTCATGCGTCATGGGGGGGATCTAGCAAGGCCATGGGGAAGGTCATGGAGGACCTTGGAAGCAAGCGCAAGACGAGAGCGAATCGAACAAGGGGCCAGGACGGGGCCTTGTGCCCATGGTCTTCGCAAGACTGCGTCCAAGGCGCCCGAAAGCCCAAGGGAACCCAAACCCGGCCGACACTTGCAATCGCACATGCTCTCTGCAACACACCATCAATGCCGCCCAACGGGGCCAGCACGAGCAGTCATCCGCGGTCCCCTGGCCCTGCGCACGTTTGTCTTTGAAACCGAGCATCAATGCCACAGAAAGTGCCGGGGCGCCAGCTGGAGCCATCATCCGCGTTGCCATGGCTCGCTTGGCCTTGGCTTGCCAGGCCCCGACAGGAGCAATCGCGCATTTTCTTTGCAACCGACCATCAATGCCGCCCAACGGGGCCAGCACGAGCAGTCATCCGCGGTCCCCTGGCCCTGCGCACGTTTGTCTTTGAAACCGAGCATCAATGCCACAGAAAGTGCCCGGGCTCCAGCTGGAGCCATCATCCGACGTGCCATGGCTTTGGTCCCATGGTCTTCGCAACCGAGCATTCGTGACACCCGACGGGGCCAGGACACCAACCCTTCCGACACGAGCATTCGCGCATGTTCTTTGGCCACACAACGGCGCCAGCACGAGCAAAATCATCAGCGGTGCGGTGGCCTTGCACGGCCTTTTGTCTTTGGAACCAACCATCAGTGCCACGGGAAGTGCCGGAGACCCGGCATCCGCGGTGCCAAGTCATTGCGCCCTTGGTCTCTGCAGCGGGGCATGCCGGGCACTCCCAACCATTGCAAGCAAGCAAGCAAGCAAGAAAGAAAGTAAGTAAGTAAGTATTACATATAGGGGCGGGACATGCGGGGAGTTCTGCGAAACGTGCACTACGGGGCACACGCGTACCTACCGGGGCATACCGACCCCTATTGGGGCACACGTGTGCATATCGGGGCATACCGGGCCTATCAGGGCACACGCGTACATACCGGGGCATACCGAGCCCTACTGGGGCACACGTGCGCATATCGGGGCGTACCAAGCCTATCGGGGCATTCGCATGTATCCCAAGGCATACCGAGTCTATCCGGGCATACGCGTTCATACCGGGGCGTAACGGGCCTATCGGGGCATACTTGGGCATATCCGGGCAAAAAATGCCCAAAACTTGCGCAACCTTGGCAACCGTGGTCCATTCCTCACTATATGCCATGGCCTTGTGCCCATGGTCTTCACAAGACAGCATCCAAGGCGCCTGAAAGGCCAAGGGAGCCCAACCCAGCAATGCCCAGCCAAGGCCAGGCATTCCAGTGCCTGCCCGGGCAAAAACGCCCAAAGCATGCCCCATTCCTTAGCCTATCCAGGCAAAAACGCCCAAAACCAGCCCATTCCAGTGCCTATCCGGGCAAAAACGCCCAAAGCATGCCCATTCCTTAGCCTGTCCAGGCAAAAACGCCCAAAACCAGCACATTCCAGTGCCTATCCGGGCAAAAACGCCCTAAACCTGCGCATTCCAGCGCCCCGCAGCATGCCACCCTCCTATAGGGTTTGCGCAACCAACCCGCCTAACCACCAGTGGCAACCAAAGGTGCTGTTAGCGACGACTTCTGAAGACGCAACGAGACGCGACGGGTTTGCGCCCAGACGCGACGAGACGATGCGGGATCTGCGCCCAACCATGCCTACACCCGCCGACTTGTTGCGGGAGCTGCTTGCCCAAGCATGCCTAGCGTGCAAGGCCTGCGTGCCCAAGGTCTGTGTGCAAGGCTAGTGCCCAAGGCTAGTGCGCAAGGCTAGTGCCCAAGGCTAGTGAGCAAGGCCTGGGTGCAAGGCTAGTGTGCAAGGCTTGTATGCAAGGCTAGTGCGCAAGGCTGCTGTGCAAGGCTTGTGGGCAAGGCTGGTGCGCAAGGCTAGTGCCCAAGGGTTGTGTGCAAGGCTAGTGCCCAAGGCTAGTGCCCAAGGCTAGTGCGCAAGGCTCGTGCCCAAGGCTAGTTCGCAAGGCTTGTGTGCAAGGCTAGTGCGATGGGCCAGTGCCCAAGGCTTGTGAGCAAGGCTTGTATGCATGGCTTGTGCGCAAGGCTTGTGTCCAAGGCTTTTGTGCAAGGCTCGTGCGCAAGGCTAGTGTGCAAGGCTTGTGCGCATTGGCAGGTAGCCCACCACCATGCACGATCCAAATGCCACTCACGCGACAACACGGTGCCAAGCCGGGCATGGTGTGCACTCAAAACCAATCAACGGACAGAGGTCATGCGTCATGGGGGGGATCTAGCAAGGCCATGGGGAAGGTCATGGAGGACCTTGGAAGCAAGCGCAAGACGAGAGCGAATCGAACAAGGGGCCAGGACGGGGCCTTGTGCCCATGGTCTTCGCAAGACTGCGTCCAAGGCGCCCGAAAGCCCAAGGGAACCCAAACCCGGCCGACACTTGCAATCGCACATGCTCTCTGCAACACACCATCAATGCCGCCCAACGGGGCCAGCACGAGCAGTCATCCGCGGTCCCCTGGCCCTGCGCACGTTTGTCTTTGAAACCGAGCATCAATGCCACAGAAAGTGCCGGGGCGCCAGCTGGAGCCATCATCCGCGTTGCCATGGCTCGCTTGGCCTTGGCTTGCCAGGCCCCGACAGGAGCAATCGCGCATTTTCTTTGCAACCGACCATCAATGCCGCCCAACGGGGCCAGCACGAGCAGTCATCCGCGGTCCCCTGGCCCTGCGCACGTTTGTCTTTGAAACCGAGCATCAATGCCACAGAAAGTGCCGGGGCGCCAGCTGGAGCCATCATCCGCGTTGCCATGGCTCGCTTGGCCTTGGCTTGCCAGTCCCCGACACGAGCAATCGCGCATTTTCTTTGCAACCGACCATCAATGCCGCCCAACGAGGCCAGCACGAGCAGTCATCCGCGGTCCCCTGGCCCTGCGCACGTTTGTCTTTGAAACCGAGCATCAATGCCACAGAAAGTGCCCGGGCTCCAGCTGGAGCCATCATCCGACGTGCCATGGCTTTGGTCCCATGGTCTTCGCAACCGAGCATTCGTGACACCCGACGGGGCCAGGAAACCAACCCTTCCGACACGAGCATTCGCGCATGTTCTTTGGCCACACAACGGCGCCAGCACGAGCAAAATCATCAGCGGTGCGGTGGCCTTGCACGGCCTTTTGTCTTTGGAACCAACCATCAGTGCCACGGGAAGTGCCGGAGACCCGGCATCCGCGGTGCCAAGTCATTGCGCCCTTGGTCTCTGCAGCGGGGCATGCCGGGCACTCCCAACCATTGCAAGCAAGCAAGCAAGCAAGAAAGAAAGTAAGTAAGTAAGTATTACATATAGGGGCGGGACATGCGGGGAGTTCTGCGAAACGTGCACTACGGGGCACACGCGTACCTACCGGGGCATACCGACCCCTATTGGGGCACACGTGTGCATATCGGGGCATACCGGGCCTATCAGGGCACACGCGTACATACCGGGGCATACCGAGCCCTACTGGGGCACACGTGCGCATATCGGGGCGTACCAAGCCTATCGGGGCATTCGCATGTATCCCAAGGCATACCGAGTCTATCCGGGCATACGCGTTCATACCGGGGCGTAACGGGCCTATCGGGGCATACTTGGGCATATCCGGGCAAAAAATGCCCAAAACTTGCGCAACCTTGGCAACCGTGGTCCATTCCTCACTATATGCCATGGCCTTGTGCCCATGGTCTTCACAAGACAGCATCCAAGGCGCCTGAAAGGCCAAGGGAGCCCAACCCAGCAATGCCCAGCCAAGGCCAGGCATTCCAGTGCCTGCCCGGGCAAAAACGCCCAAAGCATGCCCCATTCCTTAGCCTATCCAGGCAAAAACGCCCAAAACCAGCCCATTCCAGTGCCTATCCGGGCAAAAACGCCCAAAGCATGCCCATTCCTTAGCCTGTCCAGGCAAAAACGCCCAAAACCAGCACATTCCAGTGCCTATCCGGGCAAAAACGCCCTAAACCTGCGCATTCCAGCGCCCCGCAGCATGCCACCCTCCTATAGGGTTTGCGCAACCAACCCGCCTAACCACCAGTGGCAACCAAAGGTGCTGTTAGCGACGACTTCTGAAGACGCAACGAGACGCGACGGGTTTGCGCCCAGACGCGACGAGACGATGCGGGATCTGCGCCCAACCATGCCTACACCCGCCGACTTGTTGCGGGAGCTGCTTGCCCAAGCATGCCTAGCGTGCAAGGCCTGCGTGCCCAAGGTCTGTGTGCAAGGCTAGTGCCCAAGGCTAGTGCGCAAGGCTAGTGCCCAAGGCTAGTGAGCAAGGCCTGGGTGCAAGGCTAGTGTGCAAGGCTTGTATGCAAGGCTAGTGTGCAAGGCTGCTGTGCAAGGCTTGTGGGCAAGGCTGGTGCGCAAGGCTAGTGCCCAAGGGTTGTGTGCAAGGCTAGTGCCCAAGGCTAGTGCGCAAGGCTCGTGCCCAAGGCTAGTTCGCAAGGCTTGTGTGCAAGGCTAGTGCGATGGGCCAGTGCCCAAGGCTTGTGAGCAAGGCTTGTATGCATGGCTTGTGCGCAAGGCTTGTGTCCAAGGCTTTTGTGCAAGGCTCGTGCGCAAGGCTAGTGAGCAAGGCTTGTGCGCATTGGCAGGTAGCCCACCACCATGCACGATCCAAATGCCACTCACGCGACAACACGGTGCCAAGCCGGGCATGGTGTGCACTCAAAACCAATCAACGGACAGAGGTCATGCGTCATGGGGGGGATCTAGCAAGGCCATGGGGAAGGTCATGGAGGACCTTGGAAGCAAGCGCAAGACGAGAGCGAATCGAACAAGGGGCCAGGACGGGGCCTTGTGCCCATGGTCTTCGCAAGACTGCGTCCAAGGCGCCCGAAAGCCCAAGGGAACCCAAACCCGGCCGACACTTGCAATCGCACATGCTCTCTGCAACACACCATCAATGCCGCCCAACGGGGCCAGCACGAGCAGTCATCCGCGGTCCCCTGGCCCTGCGCACGTTTGTCTTTGAAACCGAGCATCAATGCCACAGAAAGTGCCGGGGCGCCAGCTGGAGCCATCATCCGCGTTGCCATGGCTCGCTTGGCCTTGGCTTGCCAGGCCCCGACAGGAGCAATCGCGCATTTTCTTTGCAACCGACCATCAATGCCGCCCAACGGGGCCAGCACGAGCAGTCATCCGCGGTCCCCTGGCCCTGCGCACGTTTGTCTTTGAAACCGAGCATCAATGCCACAGAAAGTGCCCGGGCTCCAGCTGGAGCCATCATCCGACGTGCCATGGCTTTGGTCCCATGGTCTTCGCAACCGAGCATTCGTGACACCCGACGGGGCCAGGAAACCAACCCTTCCGACACGAGCATTCGCGCATGTTCTTTGGCCACACAACGGCGCCAGCACGAGCAAAATCATCAGCGGTGCGGTGGCCTTGCACGGCCTTTTGTCTTTGGAACCAACCATCAGTGCCACGGGAAGTGCCGGAGACCCGGCATCCGCGGTGCCAAGTCATTGCGCCCTTGGTCTCTGCAGCGGGGCATGCCGGGCACTCCCAACCATTGCAAGCAAGCAAGCAAGCAAGAAAGAAAGTAAGTAAGTAAGTATTACATATAGGGGCGGGACATGCGGGGAGTTCTGCGAAACGTGCACTACGGGGCACACGCGTACCTACCGGGGCATACCGACCCCTATTGGGGCACACGTGTGCATATCGGGGCATACCGGGCCTATCAGGGCACACGCGTACATACCGGGGCATACCGAGCCCTACTGGGGCACACGTGCGCATATCGGGGCGTACCAAGCCTATCGGGGCATTCGCATGTATCCCAAGGCATACCGAGTCTATCCGGGCATACGCGTTCATACCGGGGCGTAACGGGCCTATCGGGGCATACTTGGGCATATCCGGGCAAAAAATGCCCAAAACTTGCGCAACCTTGGCAACCGTGGTCCATTCCTCACTATATGCCATGGCCTTGTGCCCATGGTCTTCACAAGACAGCATCCAAGGCGCCTGAAAGGCCAAGGGAGCCCAACCCAGCAATGCCCAGCCAAGGCCAGGCATTCCAGTGCCTGCCCGGGCAAAAACGCCCAAAGCATGCCCCATTCCTTAGCCTATCCAGGCAAAAACGCCCAAAACCAGCCCATTCCAGTGCCTATCCGGGCAAAAACGCCCAAAGCATGCCCATTCCTTAGCCTGTCCAGGCAAAAACGCCCAAAACCAGCACATTCCAGTGCCTATCCGGGCAAAAACGCCCTAAACCTGCGCATTCCAGCGCCCCGCAGCATGCCACCCTCCTATAGGGTTTGCGCAACCAACCCGCCTAACCACCAGTGGCAACCAAAGGTGCTGTTAGCGACGACTTCTGAAGACGCAACGAGACGCGACGGGTTTGCGCCCAGACGCGACGAGACGATGCGGGATCTGCGCCCAACCATGCCTACACCCGCCGACTTGTTGCGGGAGCTGCTTGCCCAAGCATGCCTAGCGTGCAAGGCCTGCGTGCCCAAGGTCTGTGTGCAAGGCTAGTGCCCAAGGCTAGTGCGCAAGGCTAGTGCCCAAGGCTAGTGAGCAAGGCCTGGGTGCAAGGCTAGTGTGCAAGGCTTGTATGCAAGGCTAGTGTGCAAGGCTGCTGTGCAAGGCTTGTGGGCAAGGCTGGTGCGCAAGGCTAGTGCCCAAGGGTTGTGTGCAAGGCTAGTGCCCAAGGCTAGTGCGCAAGGCTCGTGCCCAAGGCTAGTTCGCAAGGCTTGTGTGCAAGGCTAGTGCGATGGGCCAGTGCCCAAGGCTTGTGAGCAAGGCTTGTATGCATGGCTTGTGCGCAAGGCTTGTGTCCAAGGCTTTTGTGCAAGGCTCGTGCGCAAGGCTAGTGTGCAAGGCTTGTGCGCATTGGCAGGTAGCCCACCACCATGCACGATCCAAATGCCACTCACGCGACAACACGGTGCCAAGCCGGGCATGGTGTGCACTCAAAACCAATCAACGGACAGAGGTCATGCGTCATGGGGGGGATCTAGCAAGGCCATGGGGAAGGTCATGGAGGACCTTGGAAGCAAGCGCAAGACGAGAGCGAATCGAACAAGGGGCCAGGACGGGGCCTTGTGCCCATGGTCTTCGCAAGACTGCGTCCAAGGCGCCCGAAAGCCCAAGGGAACCCAAACCCGGCCGACACTTGCAATCGCACATGCTCTCTGCAACACACCATCAATGCCGCCCAACGGGGCCAGCACGAGCAGTCATCCGCGGTCCCCTGGCCCTGCGCACGTTTGTCTTTGAAACCGAGCATCAATGCCACAGAAAGTGCCGGGGCGCCAGCTGGAGCCATCATCCGCGTTGCCATGGCTCGCTTGGCCTTGGCTTGCCAGGCCCCGACAGGAGCAATCGCGCATTTTCTTTGCAACCGACCATCAATGCCGCCCAACGGGGCCAGCACGAGCAGTCATCCGCGGTCCCCTGGCCCTGCGCACGTTTGTCTTTGAAACCGAGCATCAATGCCACAGAAAGTGCCGGGGCGCCAGCTGGAGCCATCATCCGCGTTGCCATGGCTCGCTTGGCCTTGGCTTGCCAGTCCCCGACAGGAGCAATCGCGCATTTTCTTTGCAACCGACCATCAATGCTGCCCAACGAGGCCAGCACGAGCAGTCATCCGCGGTCCCCTGGCCCTGCGCATGTTTGTCTTTGAAACCGAGCATCAATGCCACAGAAAGTGCCGGGGCGCCAGCTGGAGCCATCATCCGACGTGCCATGGCTTTGGTCCCATGGTCTTCGCAACCGAGCATTCGTGACACCCGACGGGGCCAGGACACCAACCCTTCCGACAGGAGCATTCGCGCATGTTCTTTGGCCACACAACGGCGCCAGCACGAGCAAAATCATCAGCGGTGCGGTGGCCTTGCACGGCCTTTTGTCTTTGGAACCAACCATCAGTGCCACGGGAAGTGCCGGAGTCCCGGCATCCGCGGTGCCAAGTCATTGCGCCCTTGGTCTCTGCAGCGGGGCATGCCGGGCACTCCCAACCATTGCAAGCAAGCAAGAAAGAAAGTAAGTAAGTAAGTAAGTATTACATATAGGGGCGGGACATGCGGGGAGTTCTGCGAAACGTGCACTACGGGGCACACGCGTACCTACCGGGGCATACCGACCCCTATTGGGGCACACGTGTGCATATCGGGGCATACCGGGCCTATCAGGGCACACGCGTACATACCGGGGCATACCGAGCCCTACTGGGGCACACGTGCGCATATCGGGGCGTACCAAGCCTATCGGGGCATTCGCATGTATCCCAAGGCATACCGAGTCTATCCGGGCATACGCGTTCATACCGGGGCGTAACGGGCCTATCGGGGCATACTTGGGCATATCCGGGCAAAAAATGCCCAAAACTTGCGCAACCTTGGCAACCGTGGTCCATTCCTCACTATATGCCATGGCCTTGTGCCCATGGTCTTCACAAGACAGCATCCAAGGCGCCTGAAAGGCCAAGGGAGCCCAACCCAGCAATGCCCAGCCAAGGCCAGGCATTCCAGTGCCTGCCCGGGCAAAAACGCCCAAAGCATGCCCCATTCCTTAGCCTATCCAGGCAAAAACGCCCAAAACCAGCCCATTCCAGTGCCTATCCGGGCAAAAACGCCCAAAGCATGCCCATTCCTTAGCCTGTCCAGGCAAAAACGCCCAAAACCAGCACATTCCAGTGCCTATCCGGGCAAAAACGCCCTAAACCTGCGCATTCCAGCGCCCCGCAGCATGCCACCCTCCTATAGGGTTTGCGCAACCAACCCGCCTAACCACCAGTGGCAACCAAAGGTGCTGTTAGCGACGACTTCTGAAGACGCAACGAGACGCGACGGGTTTGCGCCCAGACGCGACGAGACGATGCGGGATCTGCGCCCAACCATGCCTACACCCGCCGACTTGTTGCGGGAGCTGCTTGCCCAAGCATGCCTAGCGTGCAAGGCCTGCGTGCCCAAGGTCTGTGTGCAAGGCTAGTGCCCAAGGCTAGTGCGCAAGGCTAGTGCCCAAGGCTAGTGAGCAAGGCCTGGGTGCAAGGCTAGTGTGCAAGGCTTGTATGCAAGGCTAGTGTGCAAGGCTGCTGTGCAAGGCTTGTGGGCAAGGCTGGTGCGCAAGGCTAGTGCCCAAGGGTTGTGTGCAAGGCTAGTGCCCAAGGCTAGTGCGCAAGGCTCGTGCCCAAGGCTAGTTCGCAAGGCTTGTGTGCAAGGCTAGTGCGATGGGCCAGTGCCCAAGGCTTGTGAGCAAGGCTTGTATGCATGGCTTGTGCGCAAGGCTTGTGTCCAAGGCTTTTGTGCAAGGCTCGTGCGCAAGGCTAGTGTGCAAGGCTTGTGCGCATTGGCAGGTAGCCCACCACCATGCACGATCCAAATGCCACTCACGCGACAACACGGTGCCAAGCCGGGCATGGTGTGCACTCAAAACCAATCAACGGACAGAGGTCATGCGTCATGGGGGGGATCTAGCAAGGCCATGGGGAAGGTCATGGAGGACCTTGGAAGCAAGCGCAAGACGAGAGCGAATCGAACAAGGGGCCAGGACGGGGCCTTGTGCCCATGGTCTTCGCAAGACTGCGTCCAAGGCGCCCGAAAGCCCAAGGGAACCCAAACCCGGCCGACACTTGCAATCGCACATGCTCTCTGCAACACACCATCAATGCCGCCCAACGGGGCCAGCACGAGCAGTCATCCGCGGTCCCCTGGCCCTGCGCACGTTTGTCTTTGAAACCGAGCATCAATGCCACAGAAAGTGCCGGGGCGCCAGCTGGAGCCATCATCCGCGTTGCCATGGCTCGCTTGGCCTTGGCTTGCCAGGCCCCGACAGGAGCAATCGCGCATTTTCTTTGCAACCGACCATCAATGCCGCCCAACGGGGCCAGCACGAGCAGTCATCCGCGGTCCCCTGGCCCTGCGCACGTTTGTCTTTGAAACCGAGCATCAATGCCACAGAAAGTGCCGGGGCGCCAGCTGGAGCCATCATCCGCGTTGCCATGGCTCGCTTGGCCTTGGCTTGCCAGTCCCCGACACGAGCAATCGCGCATTTTCTTTGCAACCGACCATCAATGCCGCCCAACGAGGCCAGCACGAGCAGTCATCCGCGGTCCCCTGGCCCTGCGCACGTTTGTCTTTGAAACCGAGCATCAATGCCACAGAAAGTGCCGGGGCGCCAGCTGGAGCCATCATCCGACGTGCCATGGCTTTGGTCCCATGGTCTTCGCAACCGAGCATTCGTGACACCCGACGGGGCCAGGACACCAACCCTTCCGACAGGAGCATTCGCGCATGTTCTTTGGCCACACAAAGGCGCCAGCACGAGCAAAATCATCCGCGGTGCGGTGGCCTTGCACGGCCTTTTGTCTTTGGAACCAACCATCAGTGCCACGGGAAGTGCCGGAGTCCCGGCATCCGCGGTGCCAAGTCATTGCGCCCTTGGTCTCTGCAGCGGGGCATGCCGGGCACTCCCAACCATTGCAAGCAAGCAAGAAAGAAACTAAGTAAGTAAGTAAGTATTACATATAGGGGCGGGACATGCGGGGAGTTCTGCGAAACGTGCACTACGGGGCACACGCGTACCTACCGGGGCATACAGACCCCTATTGGGGCACACGTGTGCATATCGGGGCATACCGGGCCTATCAGGGCACACGCGTACATACCGGGGCATACCGAGCCCTACTGGGGCACACGTGCGCATATCGGGGCGTACCAAGCCTATCGGGGCATTCGCATGTATCCCAAGGCATACCGAGTCTATCCGGGCATACGCGTTCATACCGGGTCGTAACGGGCCTATCGGGGCATACTTGGGCATATCCGGGCAAAAAATGCCCAAAACTTGCGCAACCTTGGCAACCGTGGTCCATTCCTCACTATATGCCATGGCCTTGTGCCCATGGTCTTCACAAGACAGCATCCAAGGCGCCTGAAAGGCCAAGGGAGCCCAACCCAGCAATGCCCAGCCAAGGCCAGGCATTCCAGTGCCTGCCCGGGCAAAAACGCCCAAAGCATGCCCCATTCCTTAGCCTATCCAGGCAAAAACGCCCAAAACCAGCCCATTCCAGTGCCTATCCGGGCAAAAACGCCCAAAGCATGCCCATTCCTTAGCCTGTCCAGGCAAAAACGCCCAAAACCAGCACATTCCAGTGCCTATCCGGGCAAAAACGCCCTAAACCTGCGCATTCCAGCGCCCCGCAGCATGCCACCCTCCTATAGGGTTTGCGCAACCAACCCGCCTAACCACCAGTGGCAACCAAAGGTGCTGTTAGCGACGACTTCTGAAGACGCAACGAGACGCAACGGGTTTGCGCCCAGACGCGACGAGACGATGCGGGATCTGCGCCCAACCATGCCTACACCCGCCGACTTGTTGCGGGAGCTGCTTGCCCAAGCATGCCTAGCGTGCAAGGCCTGCGTGCCCAAGGTCTGTGTGCAAGGCTAGTGCCCAAGGCTAGTCCGCAAGGCTAGTGCCCAAGGCTAGTGAGCAAGGCCTGGGTGCAAGGCTAGTGTGCAAGGCTTGTATGCAAGGCTAGTGTGCAAGGCTGCTGTGCAAGGCTTGTGGGCAAGGCTGGTGCGCAAGGCTAGTGCCCAAGGGTTGTGTGCAAGGCTAGTGCCCAAGGCTAGTGCGCAAGGCTCGTGCCCAAGGCTTGTTCGCAAGGCTTGTGTGCAAGGCTAGTGCGATGGGCCAGTGCCCAAGGCTTGTGAGCAAGGCTTGTATGCATGGCTTGTGCGCAAGGCTTGTGTCCAAGGCTTTTGTGCAAGGCTCGTGCGCAAGGCTAGTGTGCAAGGCTTGTGCGCATTGGCAGGTAGCCCACCACCATGCACGATCCAAATGCCACTCACGCGACAACACGGTGCCAAGCCGGGCATGGTGTGCACTCAAAACCAATCAACGGACAGAGGTCATGCGTCATGGGGGGGATCTAGCAAGGCCATGGGGAAGGTCATGGAGGACCTTGGAAGCAAGCGCAAGACGAGAGCGAATCGAACAAGGGGCCAGGACGGGGCCTTGTGCCCATGGTCTTCGCAAGACTGCGTCCAAGGCGCCCGAAAGCCCAAGGGAACCCAAACCCGGCCGACACTTGCAATCGCACATGCTCTCAGCAAAACACCATCAATGCTGCCCAACGGGGCCAGCACGAGCAGTCATCCGCGGTCCCCTGGCCCTGCGCACGTTTGTCTTTGAAACCGAGCATCAATGCCACAGAAAGTGCCGGGGCGCCAGCTGGAGCCATCATCCGCGTTGCCATGGCTCGCTTGGCCTTGGCTTGCCAGTCCCCGACACGAGCAATCGCGCATTTTCTTTGCAACCGACCATCAATGCCGCCCAACGAGGCCAGCACGAGCAGTCATCCGCGGTCCCCTGGTCCTGCGCACGTTTGTCTTTGAAACCGAGCATCAATGCCACAGAAAGTGCCGGGGCGCCAGCTGGAGCCATCATCCGCGTTGCCATGGCTCGCTTGGCCTTGGCTTGCCAGTCCCCGACAGGAGCAATCGCGCATTTTCTTTGCAACCGACCATCAATGCTGCCCAACGAGGCCAGCACGAGCAGTCATCCGCGGTCCCCTGGCCCTGCGCACGTTTGTCTTTGAAACCGAGCATCAATGCCACAGAAAGTGCCGGGGCGCCAGCTGGAGCCATCATCCGCGTTGCCATGGCTCGCTTGGCCTTGGCTTGCCAGGCCCCGACAGGAGCAATCGCGCATTTTCTTTGCAACCGACCATCAATGCCGCCCAACGGGGCCAGCACGAGCAGTCATCCGCGGTCCCCTGGCCCTGCGCACGTTTGTCTTTGAAACCGAGCATCAATGCCACAGAAAGTGCCGGGGCGCCAGCTGGAGCCATCATCCGCGTTGCCATGGCTCGCTTGGCCTTGGCTTGCCAGTCCCCGACACGAGCAATCGCGCATTTTCTTTGCAACCGACCATCAATGCCGCCCAACGAGGCCAGCACGAGCAGTCATCCGCGGTCCCCTGGCCCTGCGCACGTTTGTCTTTGAAACCGAGCATCAATGCCACAGAAAGTGCCCGGGCTCCAGCTGGAGCCATCATCCGACGTGCCATGGCTTTGGTCCCATGGTCTTCGCAACCGAGCATTCGTGACACCCGACGGGGCCAGGACACCAACCCTTCCGACACGAGCATTCGCGCATGTTCTTTGGCCACACAACGGCGCCAGCACGAGCAGAATCATCAGCGGTGCGGTGGCCTTGCACGGCCTTTTGTCTTTGGAACCAACCATCAGTGCCACGGGAAGTGCCGGAGTCCCGGCATCCGCGGTGCCAAGTCATTGCGCCCTTGGTCTCTGCAGCGGGGCATGCCGGGCACTCCCAACCATTGCAAGCAAGCAAGAAAGAAAGTAAGTAAGTAAGTAAGTATTACATATAGGGGCGGGACATGCGGGGAGTTCTGCGAAACGTGCACTACGGGGCACACGCGTACCTACCGGGGCATACCGACCCCTATTGGGGCACACGTGTGCATATCGGGGCATACCGGGCCTATCA
Organism: Tasmannia lanceolata; assembly: GCF_043159265.1. Classification (NCBI taxonomy): domain Eukaryota; kingdom Viridiplantae; phylum Streptophyta; class Magnoliopsida; order Canellales; family Winteraceae; genus Tasmannia; species Tasmannia lanceolata. Next base: position 838,069 of record NW_027518778.1, on the reverse strand, counting down.
GGGCACACGCGTACATACCGGGGCATACCGAGCCCTACTGGGGCACACGTGCGCATATCGGGGCGTACCAAGCCTATCGGGGCATTCGCATGTATCCCAAGGCATACCGAGTCTATCCGGGCATACGCGTTCATACCGGGGCGTAACGGGCCTATCGGGGCATACTTGGGCATATCCGGGCAAAAAATGCCCAAAACTTGCGCAACCTTGGCAACCGTGGTCCATTCCTCACTATATGCCATGGCCTTGTGCCCATGGTCTTCACAAGACAGCATCCAAGGCGCCTGAAAGGCCAAGGGAGCCCAACCCAGCAATGCCCAGCCAAGGCCAGGCATTCCAGTGCCTGCCCGGGCAAAAACGCCCAAAGCATGCCCCATTCCTTAGCCTATCCAGGCAAAAACGCCCAAAACCAGCCCATTCCAGTGCCTATCCGGGCAAAAACGCCCAAAGCATGCCCATTCCTTAGCCTGTCCAGGCAAAAACGCCCAAAACCAGCACATTCCAGTGCCTATCCGGGCAAAAACGCCCTAAACCTGCGCATTCCAGCGCCCCGCAGCATGCCACCCTCCTATAGGGTTTGCGCAACCAACCCGCCTAACCACCAGTGGCAACCAAAGGTGCTGTTAGCGACGACTTCTGAAGACGCAACGAGACGCGACGGGTTTGCGCCCAGACGCGACGAGACGATGCGGGATCTGCGCCCAACCATGCCTACACCCGCCGACTTGTTGCGGGAGCTGCTTGCCCAAGCATGCCTAGCGTGCAAGGCCTGCGTGCCCAAGGTCTGTGTGCAAGGCTAGTGCCCAAGGCTAGTGCGCAAGGCTAGTGCCCAAGGCTAGTGAGCAAGGCCTGGGTGCAAGGCTAGTGTGCAAGGCTTGTATGCAAGGCTAGTGTGCAAGGCTGCTGTGCAAGGCTTGTGGGCAAGGCTGGTGCGCAAGGCTAGTGCCCAAGGGTTGTGTGCAAGGCTAGTGCCCAAGGCTAGTGCGCAAGGCTCGTGCCCAAGGCTAGTTCGCAAGGCTTGTGTGCAATGCTAGTGCGATGGGCCAGTGCCCAAGGCTTGTGAGCAAGGCTTGTATGCATGGCTTGTGCGCAAGGCTTGTGTCCAAGGCTTTTGTGCAAGGCTCGTGCGCAAGGCTAGTGTGCAAGGCTTGTGCGCATTGGCAGGTAGCCCACCACCATGCACGATCCAAATGCCACTCACGCGACAACACGGTGCCAAGCCGGGCATGGTGTGCACTCAAAACCAATCAACGGACAGAGGTCATGCGTCATGGGGGGGATCTAGCAAGGCCATGGGGAAGGTCATGGAGGACCTTGGAAGCAAGCGCAAGACGAGAGCGAATCGAACAAGGGGCCAGGACGGGGCCTTGTGCCCATGGTCTTCGCAAGACTGCGTCCAAGGCGCCCGAAAGCCCAAGGGAACCCAAACCCGGCCGACACTTGCAATCGCACATGCTCTCTGCAACACACCATCAATGCCGCCCAACGGGGCCAGCACGAGCAGTCATCCGCGGTCCCCTGGCCCTGCGCACGTTTGTCTTTGAAACCGAGCATCAATGCCACAGAAAGTGCCGGGGCGCCAGCTGGAGCCATCATCCGCGTTGCCATGGCTCGCTTGGCCTTGGCTTGCCAGGCCCCGACAGGAGCAATCGCGCATTTTCTTTGCAACCGACCATCAATGCCGCCCAACGGGGCCAGCACGAGCAGTCATCCGCGGTCCCCTGGCCCTGCGCACGTTTGTCTTTGAAACCGAGCATCAATGCCACAGAAAGTGCCGGGGCGCCAGCTGGAGCCATCATCCGCGTTGCCATGGCTCGCTTGGCCTTGGCTTGCCAGTCCCCGACACGAGCAATCGCGCATTTTCTTTGCAACCGACCATCAATGCCGCCCAACGAGGCCAGCACGAGCAGTCATCCGCGGTCCCCTGGCCCTGCGCACGTTTGTCTTTGAAACCGAGCATCAATGCCACAGAAAGTGCCGGGGCGCCAGCTGGAGCCATCATCCGACGTGCCATGGCTTTGGTCCCATGGTCTTCGCAACCGAGCATTCGTGACACCCGACGGGGCCAGGACACCAACCCTTCCGACAGGAGCATTCGCGCATGTTCTTTGGCCACACAAAGGCGCCAGCACGAGCAAAATCATCCGCGGTGCGGTGGCCTTGCACGGCCTTTTGTCTTTGGAACCAACCATCAGTGCCACGGGAAGTGCCGGAGTCCCGGCATCCGCGGTGCCAAGTCATTGCGCCCTTGGTCTCTGCAGCGGGGCATGCCGGGCACTCCCAACCATTGCAAGCAAGCAAGAAAGAAAGTAAGTAAGTAAGTAAGTATTACATATAGGGGCGGGACATGCGGGGAGATCAGCGAAACGTGCATTACGGGGCACACGCGTACCTACCGGGGCATACCGACCCCTATTGGGGCACACGTGTGCATATCGGGGCATACCGGGCCTATCGGGGCACACGCGTACATACCGGGGCATACCGAGCCCTACTGGGGCACACGTGCGCATATCGGGGCGTACCAAGCCTATCGGGGCATACGCATGTATCCCAAGGCATACCGAGTCTATCCGGGCATACGCGTTCATACCGGGGCGTAACGGGCCTATCGGGGCATACTTGGGCATATCCGGGCAAAAAATGCCCAAAACTTGCGCAACCTTGGCAACCGTGGTCCATTCCTCTCTATATGCCTAGCCTTGGCAACCGTGGTCCATTCCTCACTATATGCCATGGCCTTGTGCCCATGGTCTTCCCAAGACAGCGTCCAAGGCGCCCGGAAGGCCAAGGGAGCCCAACCCAGCGATGCCCTGCTATGGCAAGCCAAGGCCAAGCATTCCGGTGCCTATCCGGGCAAAAATGCGATTCCTCTCTATATGCCTAGCCTTGGCAACCGTGGTCCATTCCTCACCATATGCCATGGCCTTGTGCCCATGGTCTTCCCAAGACAGCGTCCAAGGCGCCCGGAAGGCCAAGGGAGCCCAACCCAGCAATGCCCTGCTTTGGCAAGCCAAGGCCAAGCATTCCGGTGCCTAACCTTGGCAACCGTGGTCCTTTCCTCACCAT
>NW_027518778.1:802500-825000 GCF_043159265.1 Tasmannia lanceolata | reverse complement strand
GGTCCCCTGGCCCTGCGCACGTTTGTCTTTGAAACCGAGCATCAATGCCACAGAAAGTGCTGGGGCGCCAGCTGGAGCCATCATCCGCGTTGCCATGGCTCGCTTGGCCTTGGCTTGCCAGTCCCCGACACGAGCAATCGCGCATTTTCTTTGCAACCGACCATCAATGCCGCCCAACGAGGCCAGCACGAGCAGTCATCCGCGGTCCCCTGGTCCTGCGCACGTTTGTCTTTGAAACCGAGCATCAATGCCACAGAAAGTGCCGGGGCGCCAGCTGGAGCCATCATCCGCGTTGCCATGGCTCGCTTGGCCTTGGCTTGCCAGTCCCCGACACGAGCAATCGCGCATTTTCTTTGCAACCGACCATCAATGCCGCCCAACGAGGCCAGCACGAGCAGTCATCCGCGGTCCCCTGGCCCTGCGCACGTTTGTCTTTGAAACCGAGCATCAATGCCACAGAAAGTGCCGGGGCGCCAGCTGGAGCCATAATCCGCGTTGCCATGGCTCGCTTGGCCTTGGCTTGCCAGTCCCCGACAGGAGCAATCGCGCATTTTCTTTGCAACCGACCATCAATGCTGCCCAACGAGGCCAGCACGAGCAGTCATCCGCGGTCCCCTGGCCCTGCGCACGTTTGTCTTTGAAACCGAGCATCAATGCCACAGAAAGTGCCGGGGCGCCAGCTGGAGCCATCATCCGCGTTGCCATGGCTCGCTTGGCCTTGGCTTGCCAGTCCCCGACACGAGCAATCGCGCATTTTCTTTGCAACCGACCATCAATGCCGCCCAACGAGGCCAGCACGAGCAGTCATCCGCGGTCCCCTGGCCCTGCGCACGTTTGTCTTTGAAACCGAGCATCAATGCCACAGAAAGTGCCCGGGCGCCAGCTGGAGCCATCATCCGACGTGCCATGGCTTTGGTCCCATGGTCTTCGCAACCGAGCATTCGTGACACCCGACGGGGCCAGGACACCAACCCTTCCGACACGAGCATTCGCGCATGTTCTTTGGCCACACAACGACGCCAGCACGAGCAAAATCATCAGCGGTGCGGTGGCCTTGCACGGCCTTTTGTCTTTGGAACCAACCATCAGTGCCACGGGAAGTGCCGGAGTCCCGGCATCCGCGGTGCCAAGTCATTGCGCCCTTGGTCTCTGCAGCGGGGCATGCCGGGCACTCCCAACCATTGCAAGCAAGCGAGAAAGAAAGTAAGTAAGTAAGTATTACATATAGGGGCGGGACATGCGGGGAGTTCTGCGAAACGTGCACTACGGGGCACACGCGTACCTACCGGGGCATAGTGCGCAAGGCTAGTGCCCAAGGCTAGTGCCCAAGGCTAGTGCGCAAGGCTAGTGCCCAAGGCTAGTGAGCAAGGCCTGGGTGCAAGGCTAGTGTGCAAGGCTTGTATGCAAGGCTAGTGTGCAAGGCTGCTGTGCAAGGCTTGTGGGCAAGGCTGGTGCGCAAGGCTAGTGCCCAAGGGTTGTGTGCAAGGCTAGTGCCCAAGGCTAGTGCGCAAGGCTCGTGCCCAAGGCTAGTTCGCAAGGCTTGTGTGCAAGGCTAGTGCGATGGGCCAGTGCCCAAGGCTTGTGAGCAAGGCTTGTATGCATGGCTTGTGCGCAAGGCTTGTGTCCAAGGCTTTTGTGCAAGGCTCGTGCGCAAGGCTAGTGTGCAAGGCTTGTGCGCATTGGCAGGTAGCCCACCACCATGCACGATCCAAATGCCACTCACGCGACAACACGGTGCCAAGCCGGGCATGGTGTGCATTCAAAACCAATCAACGGACAGAGGTCATGCGTCATGGGGGGGATCTAGCAAGGCCATGGGGAAGGTCATGGAGGACCTTGGAAGCAAGCGCAAGACGAGAGCGAATCGAACAAGGGGCCAGGACGGGGCCTTGTGCCCATGGTCTTCGCAAGACTGCGTCCAAGGCGCCCGAAAGCCCAAGGGAACCCAAACCCGGCCGACACTTGCAATCGCACATGCTCTCTGCAACACACCATCAATGCCGCCCAACGGGGCCAGCACGAGCAGTCATCCGCGGTCCCCTGGCCCTGCGCACGTTTGTCTTTGAAACCGAGCATCAATGCCACAGAAAGTGCCGGGGCGCCAGCTGGAGCCATCATCCGCGTTGCCATGGCTCGCTTGGCCTTGGCTTGCCAGGCCCCGACAGGAGCAATCGCGCATTTTCTTTGCAACCGACCATCAATGCCGCCCAACGGGGCCAGCACGAGCAGTCATCCGCGGTCCCCTGGCCCTGCGCACGTTTGTCTTTGAAACCGAGCATCAATGCCACAGAAAGTGCCCGGGCTCCAGCTGGAGCCATCATCCGACGTGCCATGGCTTTGGTCCCATGGTCTTCGCAACCGAGCATTCGTGACACCCGACGGGGCCAGGACACCAACCCTTCCGACACGAGCATTCGCGCATGTTCTTTGGCCACACAACGGCGCCAGCACGAGCAAAATCATCAGCGGTGCGGTGGCCTTGCACGGCCTTTTGTCTTTGGAACCAACCATCAGTGCCACGGGAAGTGCCGGAGACCCGGCATCCGCGGTGCCAAGTCATTGCGCCCTTGGTCTCTGCAGCGGGGCATGCCGGGCACTCCCAACCATTGCAAGCAAGCAAGCAAGCAAGAAAGAAAGTAAGTAAGTAAGTATTACATATAGGGGCGGGACATGCGGGGAGTTCTGCGAAACGTGCACTACGGGGCACACGCGTACCTACCGGGGCATACCGACCCCTATTGGGGCACACGTGTGCATATCGGGGCATACCGGGCCTATCAAGGCACACGCGTACATACCGGGGCATACCGAGCCCTACTGGGGCACACGTGCGCATATCGGGGCGTACCAAGCCTATCGGGGCATTCGCATGTATCCCAAGGCATACCGAGTCTATCCGGGCATACGCGTTCATACCGGGGCGTAACGGGCCTATCGGGGCATACTTGGGCATATCCGGGCAAAAAATGCCCAAAACTTGCGCAACCTTGGCAACCGTGGTCCATTCCTCACTATATGCCATGGCCTTGTGCCCATGGTCTTCACAAGACAGCATCCAAGGCGCCTGAAAGGCCAAGGGAGCCCAACCCAGCAATGCCCAGCCAAGGCCAGGCATTCCAGTGCCTGCCCGGGCAAAAACGCCCAAAGCATGCCCCATTCCTTAGCCTATCCAGGCAAAAACGCCCAAAACCAGCCCATTCCAGTGCCTATCCGGGCAAAAACGCCCAAAGCATGCCCATTCCTTAGCCTGTCCAGGCAAAAACGCCCAAAACCAGCACATTCCAGTGCCTATCCGGGCAAAAACGCCCTAAACCTGCGCATTCCAGCGCCCCGCAGCATGCCACCCTCCTATAGGGTTTGCGCAACCAACCCGCCTAACCACCAGTGGCAACCAAAGGTGCTGTTAGCGACGACTTCTGAAGACGCAACGAGACGCGACGGGTTTGCGCCCAGACGCGACGAGACGATGCGGGATCTGCGCCCAACCATGCCTACACCCGCCGACTTGTTGCGGGAGCTGCTTGCCCAAGCATGCCTAGCGTGCAAGGCCTGCGTGCCCAAGGTCTGTGTGCAAGGCTAGTGCCCAAGGCTAGTCCGCAAGGCTAGTGCCCAAGGCTAGTGAGCAAGGCCTGGGTGCAAGGCTAGTGTGCAAGGCTTGTATGCAAGGCTAGTGTGCAAGGCTGCTGTGCAAGGCTTGTGGGCAAGGCTGGTGCGCAAGGCTAGTGCCCAAGGGTTGTGTGCAAGGCTAGTGCCCAAGGCTAGTGCGCAAGGCTCGTGCCCAAGGCTAGTTCGCAAGGCTTGTGTGCAAGGCTAGTGCGATGGGCCAGTGCCCAAGGCTTGTGAGCAAGGCTTGTATGCATGGCTTGTGCGCAAGGCTTGTGTCCAAGGCTTTTGTGCAAGGCTCGTGCGCAAGGCTAGTGTGCAAGGCTTGTGCGCATTGGCAGGTAGCCCACCACCATGCACGATCCAAATGCCACTCACGCGACAACACGGTGCCAAGCCGGGCATGGTGTGCACTCAAAACCAATCAACGGACAGAGGTCATGCGTCATGGGGGGGATCTAGCAAGGCCATGGGGAAGGTCATGGAGGACCTTGGAAGCAAGCGCAAGACGAGAGCGAATCGAACAAGGGGCCAGAACGGGGCCTTGTGCCCATGGTCTTCGCAAGACTGCGTCCAAGGCGCCCGAAAGCCCAAGGGAACCCAAACCCGGCCGACACTTGCAATCGCACATGCTCTCAGCAACACACCATCAATGCTGCCCAACGGGGCCAGCACGAGCAGTCATCCGCGGTCCCCTGGCCCTGCGCACGTTTGTCTTTGAAACCGAGCATCAATGCCACAGAAAGTGCCGGGGCGCCAGCTGGAGCCATCATCCGCGTTGCCATGGCTCGCTTGGCCTTGGCTTGCCAGTCCCCGACACGAGCAATCGCGCATTTTCTTTGCAACCGACCATCAATGCCGCCCAACGAGGCCAGCACGAGCAGTCATCCGCGGTCCCCTGGTCCTGCGCACGTTTGTCTTTGAAACCGAGCATCAATGCCACAGAAAGTGCCGGGGCGCCAGCTGGAGCCATCATCCGCGTTGCCATGGCTCGCTTGGCCTTGGCTTGCCAGTCCCCGACAGGAGCAATCGCGCATTTTCTTTGCAACCGACCATCAATGCTGCCCAACGAGGCCAGCACGAGCAGTCATCCGCGGTCCCCTGGCCCTGCGCACGTTTGTCTTTGAAACCGAGCATCAATGCCACAGAAAGTGCCGGGGCGCCAGCTGGAGCCATCATCCGCGTTGCCATGGCTCGCTTGGCCTTGGCTTGCCAGTCCCCGACACGAGCAATCGCGCATTTTCTTTGCAACCGACCATCAATGCCGCCCAACGAGGCCAGCACGAGCAGTCATCCGCGGTCCCCTGGCCCTGCGCACGTTTGTCTTTGAAACCGAGCATCAATGCCACAGAAAGTGCCCGGGCTCCAGCTGGAGCCATCATCCGACGTGCCATGGCTTTGGTCCCATGGTCTTCGCAACCGAGCATTCGTGACACCCGACGGGGCCAGGACACCAACCCTTCCGACACGAGCATTCGCGCATGTTCTTTGGCCACACAACGGCGCCAGCACGAGCAAAATCATCAGCGGTGCGGTGGCCTTGCACGGCCTTTTGTCTTTGGAACCAACCATCAGTGCCACGGGAAGTGCCGGAGTCCCGGCATCCGCGGTGCCAAGTCATTGCGCCCTTGGTCTCTGCAGCGGGGCATGCCGGGCACTCCCAACCATTGCAAGCAAGCAAGAAAGAAAGTAAGTAAGTAAGTAAGTATTACATATAGGGGCGGGACATGCGGGGAGTTCTGCGAAACGTGCACTACGGGGCACACGCGTACCTACCGGGGCATACCGACCCCTATTGGGGCACACGTGTGCATATCGGGGCATACCGGGCCTATCAGGGCACACGCGTACATACCGGGGCATACCGAGCCCTACTGGGGCACACGTGCGCATATCGGGGCGTACCAAGCCTATCGGGGCATTCGCATGTATCCCAAGGCATACCGAGTCTATCCGGGCATACGCGTTCATACCGGGGCGTAACGGGCCTATCGGGGCATACTTGGGCATATCCGGGCAAAAAATGCCCAAAACTTGCGCAACCTTGGCAACCGTGGTCCATTCCTCACTATATGCCATGGCCTTGTGCCCATGGTCTTCACAAGACAGCATCCAAGGCGCCTGAAAGGCCAAGGGAGCCCAACCCAGCAATGCCCAGCCAAGGCCAGGCATTCCAGTGCCTGCCCGGGCAAAAACGCCCAAAGCATGCCCCATTCCTTAGCCTATCCAGGCAAAAACGCCCAAAACCAGCCCATTCCAGTGCCTATCCGGGCAAAAACGCCCAAAGCATGCCCATTCCTTAGCCTGTCCAGGCAAAAACGCCCAAAACCAGCACATTCCAGTGCCTATCCGGGCAAAAACGCCCTAAACCTGCGCATTCCAGCGCCCCGCAGCATGCCACCCTCCTATAGGGTTTGCGCAACCAACCCGCCTAACCACCAGTGGCAACCAAAGGTGCTGTTAGCGACGACTTCTGAAGACGCAACGAGACGCGACGGGTTTGCGCCCAGACGCGACGAGACGATGCGGGATCTGCGCCCAACCATGCCTACACCCGCCGACTTGTTGCGGGAGCTGCTTGCCCAAGCATGCCTAGCGTGCAAGGCCTGCGTGCCCAAGGTCTGTGTGCAAGGCTAGTGCCCAAGGCTAGTGCGCAAGGCTAGTGCCCAAGGCTAGTGAGCAAGGCCTGGGTGCAAGGCTAGTGTGCAAGGCTTGTATGCAAGGCTAGTGTGCAAGGCTGCTGTGCAAGGCTTGTGGGCAAGGCTGGTGCGCAAGGCTAGTGCCCAAGGGTTGTGTGCAAGGCTAGTGCCCAAGGCTAGTGCGCAAGGCTCGTGCCCAAGGCTAGTTCGCAAGGCTTGTGTGCAAGGCTAGTGCGATGGGCCAGTGCCCAAGGCTTGTGAGCAAGGCTTGTATGCATGGCTTGTGCGCAAGGCTTGTGTCCAAGGCTTTTGTGCAAGGCTCGTGCGCAAGGCTAGTGTGCAAGGCTTGTGCGCATTGGCAGGTAGCCCACCACCATGCACGATCCAAATGCCACTCACGCGACAACACGGTGCCAAGCCGGGCATGGTGTGCATTCAAAACCAATCAACGGACAGAGGTCATGCGTCATGGGGGGGATCTAGCAAGGCCATGGGGAAGGTCATGGAGGACCTTGGAAGCAAGCGCAAGACGAGAGCGAATCGAACAAGGGGCCAGGACGGGGCCTTGTGCCCATGGTCTTCGCAAGACTGCGTCCAAGGCGCCCGAAAGCCCAAGGGAACCCAAACCCGGCCGACACTTGCAATCGCACATGCTCTCTGCAACACACCATCAATGCCGCCCAACGGGGCCAGCACGAGCAGTCATCCGCGGTCCCCTGGCCCTGCGCACGTTTGTCTTTGAAACCGAGCATCAATGCCACAGAAAGTGCCGGGGCGCCAGCTGGAGCCATCATCCGCGTTGCCATGGCTCGCTTGGCCTTGGCTTGCCAGGCCCCGACAGGAGCAATCGCGCATTTTCTTTGCAACCGACCATCAATGCCGCCCAACGGGGCCAGCACGAGCAGTCATCCGCGGTCCCCTGGCCCTGCGCACGTTTGTCTTTGAAACCGAGCATCAATGCCACAGAAAGTGCCCGGGCTCCAGCTGGAGCCATCATCCGACGTGCCATGGCTTTGGTCCCATGGTCTTCGCAACCGAGCATTCGTGACACCCGACGGGGCCAGGACACCAACCCTTCCGACACGAGCATTCGCGCATGTTCTTTGGCCACACAACGGCGCCAGCACGAGCAAAATCATCAGCGGTGCGGTGGCCTTGCACGGCCTTTTGTCTTTGGAACCAACCATCAGTGCCACGGGAAGTGCCGGAGACCCGGCATCCGCGGTGCCAAGTCATTGCGCCCTTGGTCTCTGCAGCGGGGCATGCCGGGCACTCCCAACCATTGCAAGCAAGCAAGCAAGCAAGAAAGAAAGTAAGTAAGTAAGTATTACATATAGGGGCGGGACATGCGGGGAGTTCTGCGAAACGTGCACTACGGGGCACACGCGTACCTACCGGGGCATACCGACCCCTATTGGGGCACACGTGTGCATATCGGGGCATACCGGGCCTATCAGGGCACACGCGTACATACCGGGGCATACCGAGCCCTACTGGGGCACACGTGCGCATATCGGGGCGTACCAAGCCTATCGGGGCATTCGCATGTATCCCAAGGCATACCGAGTCTATCCGGGCATACGCGTTCATACCGGGGCGTAACGGGCCTATCGGGGCATACTTGGGCATATCCGGGCAAAAAATGCCCAAAACTTGCGCAACCTTGGCAACCGTGGTCCATTCCTCACTATATGCCATGGCCTTGTGCCCATGGTCTTCACAAGACAGCATCCAAGGCGCCTGAAAGGCCAAGGGAGCCCAACCCAGCAATGCCCAGCCAAGGCCAGGCATTCCAGTGCCTGCCCGGGCAAAAACGCCCAAAGCATGCCCCATTCCTTAGCCTATCCAGGCAAAAACGCCCAAAACCAGCCCATTCCAGTGCCTATCCGGGCAAAAACGCCCAAAGCATGCCCATTCCTTAGCCTGTCCAGGCAAAAACGCCCAAAACCAGCACATTCCAGTGCCTATCCGGGCAAAAACGCCCTAAACCTGCGCATTCCAGCGCCCCGCAGCATGCCACCCTCCTATAGGGTTTGCGCAACCAACCCGCCTAACCACCAGTGGCAACCAAAGGTGCTGTTAGCGACGACTTCTGAAGACGCAACGAGACGCGACGGGTTTGCGCCCAGACGCGACGAGACGATGCGGGATCTGCGCCCAACCATGCCTACACCCGCCGACTTGTTGCGGGAGCTGCTTGCCCAAGCATGCCTAGCGTGCAAGGCCTGCGTGCCCAAGGTCTGTGTGCAAGGCTAGTGCCCAAGGCTAGTGCGCAAGGCTAGTGCCCAAGGCTAGTGAGCAAGGCCTGGGTGCAAGGCTAGTGTGCAAGGCTTGTATGCAAGGCTAGTGTGCAAGGCTGCTGTGCAAGGCTTGTGGGCAAGGCTGGTGCGCAAGGCTAGTGCCCAAGGGTTGTGTGCAAGGCTAGTGCCCAAGGCTAGTGCGCAAGGCTCGTGCCCAAGGCTAGTTCGCAAGGCTTGTGTGCAAGGCTAGTGCGATGGGCCAGTGCCCAAGGCTTGTGAGCAAGGCTTGTATGCATGGCTTGTGCGCAAGGCTTGTGTCCAAGGCTTTTGTGCAAGGCTCGTGCGCAAGGCTAGTGTGCAAGGCTTGTGCGCATTGGCAGGTAGCCCACCACCATGCACGATCCAAATGCCACTCACGCGACAACACGGTGCCAAGCCGGGCATGGTGTGCACTCAAAACCAATCAACGGACAGAGGTCATGCGTCATGGGGGGGATCTAGCAAGGCCATGGGGAAGGTCATGGAGGACCTTGGAAGCAAGCGCAAGACGAGAGCGAATCGAACAAGGGGCCAGGACGGGGCCTTGTGCCCATGGTCTTCGCAAGACTGCGTCCAAGGCGCCCGAAAGCCCAAGGGAACCCAAACCCGGCCGACACTTGCAATCGCACATGCTCTCTGCAACACACCATCAATGCCGCCCAACGGGGCCAGCACGAGCAGTCATCCGCGGTCCCCTGGCCCTGCGCACGTTTGTCTTTGAAACCGAGCATCAATGCCACAGAAAGTGCCGGGGCGCCAGCTGGAGCCATCATCCGCGTTGCCATGGCTCGCTTGGCCTTGGCTTGCCAGGCCCCGACAGGAGCAATCGCGCATTTTCTTTGCAACCGACCATCAATGCCGCCCAACGGGGCCAGCACGAGCAGTCATCCGCGGTCCCCTGGCCCTGCGCACGTTTGTCTTTGAAACCGAGCATCAATGCCACAGAAAGTGCCGGGGCGCCAGCTGGAGCCATCATCCGCGTTGCCATGGCTCGCTTGGCCTTGGCTTGCCAGTCCCCGACACGAGCAATCGCGCATTTTCTTTGCAACCGACCATCAATGCCGCCCAACGAGGCCAGCACGAGCAGTCATCCGCGGTCCCCTGGCCCTGCGCACGTTTGTCTTTGAAACCGAGCATCAATGCCACAGAAAGTGCCCGGGCTCCAGCTGGAGCCATCATCCGACGTGCCATGGCTTTGGTCCCATGGTCTTCGCAACCGAGCATTCGTGACACCCGACGGGGCCAGGACACCAACCCTTCCGACACGAGCATTCGCGCATGTTCTTTGGCCACACAACGGCGCCAGCACGAGCAAAATCATCAGCGGTGCGGTGGCCTTGCACGGCCTTTTGTCTTTGGAACCAACCATCAGTGCCACGGGAAGTGCCGGAGTCCCGGCATCCGCGGTGCCAAGTCATTGCGCCCTTGGTCTCTGCAGCGGGGCATGCCGGGCACTCCCAACCATTGCAAGCAAGCAAGAAAGAAAGTAAGTAAGTAAGTAAGTATTACATATAGGGGCGGGACATGCGGGGAGTTCTGCGAAACGTGCACTACGGGGCACACGCGTACCTACCGGGGCATACCGACCCCTATTGGGGCACACGTGTGCATATCGGGGCATACCGGGCCTATCAGGGCACACGCGTACATACCGGGGCATACCGAGCCCTACTGGGGCACACGTGCGCATATCGGGGCGTACCAAGCCTATCGGGGCATTCGCATGTATCCCAAGGCATACCGAGTCTATCCGGGCATACGCGTTCATACCGGGGCGTAACGGGCCTATCGGGGCATACTTGGGCATATCCGGGCAAAAAATGCCCAAAACTTGCGCAACCTTGGCAACCGTGGTCCATTCCTCACTATATGCCATGGCCTTGTGCCCATGGTCTTCACAAGACAGCATCCAAGGCGCCTGAAAGGCCAAGGGAGCCCAACCCAGCAATGCCCAGCCAAGGCCAGGCATTCCAGTGCCTGCCCGGGCAAAAACGCCCAAAGCATGCCCCATTCCTTAGCCTATCCAGGCAAAAACGCCCAAAACCAGCCCATTCCAGTGCCTATCCGGGCAAAAACGCCCAAAGCATGCCCATTCCTTAGCCTGTCCAGGCAAAAACGCCCAAAACCAGCACATTCCAGTGCCTATCCGGGCAAAAACGCCCTAAACCTGCGCATTCCAGCGCCCCGCAGCATGCCACCCTCCTATAGGGTCTGCGCAACCAACCCGCCTAACCACCAGTGGCAACCAAAGGTGCTGTTAGCGACGACTTCTGAAGACGCAACGAGACGCGACGGGTTTGCGCCCAGACGCGACGAGACGATGCGGGATCTGCGCCCAACCATGCCTACACCCGCCGACTTGTTGCGGGAGCTGCTTGCCCAAGCATGCCTAGCGTGCAAGGCCTGCGTGCCCAAGGTCTGTGTGCAAGGCTAGTGCCCAAGGCTAGTGCGCAAGGCTAGTGCCCAAGGCTAGTGAGCAAGGCCTGGGTGCAAGGCTAGTGTGCAAGGCTTGTATGCAAGGCTAGTGTGCAAGGCTGCTGTGCAAGGCTTGTGGGCAAGGCTGGTGCGCAAGGCTAGTGCCCAAGGGTTGTGTGCAAGGCTAGTGCCCAAGGCTAGTGCGCAAGGCTCGTGCCCAAGGCTAGTTCGCAAGGCTTGTGTGCAAGGCTAGTGCGATGGGCCAGTGCCCAAGGCTTGTGAGCAAGGCTTGTATGCATGGCTTGTGCGCAAGGCTTGTGTCCAAGGCTTTTGTGCAAGGCTCGTGCGCAAGGCTAGTGTGCAAGGCTTGTGCGCATTGGCAGGTAGCCCACCACCATGCACGATCCAAATGCCACTCACGCGACAACACGGTGCCAAGCCGGGCATGGTGTGCACTCAAAACCAATCAACGGACAGAGGTCATGCGTCATGGGGGGGATCTAGCAAGGCCATGGGGAAGGTCATGGAGGACCTTGGAAGCAAGCGCAAGACGAGAGCGAATCGAACAAGGGGCCAGGACGGGGCCTTGTGCCCATGGTCTTCGCAAGACTGCGTCCAAGGCGCCCGAAAGCCCAAGGGAACCCAAACCCGGCCGACACTTGCAATCGCACATGCTCTCTGCAACACACCATCAATGCCGCCCAACGGGGCCAGCACGAGCAGTCATCCGCGGTCCCCTGGCCCTGCGCACGTTTGTCTTTGAAACCGAGCATCAATGCCACAGAAAGTGCCGGGGCGCCAGCTGGAGCCATCATCCGCGTTGCCATGGCTCGCTTGGCCTTGGCTTGCCAGGCCCCGACAGGAGCAATCGCGCATTTTCTTTGCAACCGACCATCAATGCCGCCCAACGGGGCCAGCACGAGCAGTCATCCGCGGTCCCCTGGCCCTGCGCACGTTTGTCTTTGAAACCGAGCATCAATGCCACAGAAAGTGCCGGGGCGCCAGCTGGAGCCATCATCCGCGTTGCCATGGCTCGCTTGGCCTTGGCTTGCCAGTCCCCGACACGAGCAATCGCACATTTTCTTTGCAACCGACCATCAATGCCGCCCAACGAGGCCAGCACGAGCAGTCATCCGCGGTCCCCTGGCCCTGCGCACGTTTGTCTTTGAAACCGAGCATCAATGCCACAGAAAGTGCCCGGGCTCCAGCTGGAGCCATCATCCGACGTGCCATGGCTTTGGTCCCATGGTCTTCGCAACCGAGCATTCGTGACACCCGACGGGGCCAGGACACCAACCCTTCCGACACGAGCATTCGCGCATGTTCTTTGGCCACACAACGGCGCCAGCACGAGCAAAATCATCAGCGGTGCGGTGGCCTTGCACGGCCTTTTGTCTTTGGAACCAACCATCAGTGCCACGGGAAGTGCCGGAGTCCCGGCATCCGCGGTGCCAAGTCATTGCGCCCTTGGTCTCTGCAGCGGGGCATGCCGGGCACTCCCAACCATTGCAAGCAAGCAAGCAAGCAAGAAAGAAAGTAAGTAAGTAAGTAAGTATTACATATAGGGGCGGGACATGCGGGGAGTTCTGCGAAACGTGCACTACGGGGCACACGCGTACCTACCGGGGCATACCGACCCCTATTGGGGCACACGTGTGCATATCGGGGCATACCGGGCCTATCAGGGCACACGCGTACATACCGGGGCATACCGAGCCCTACTGGGGCACACGTGCGCATATCGGGGCGTACCAAGCCTATCGGGGCATTCGCATGTATCCCAAGGCATACCGAGTCTATCCGGGCATACGCGTTCATACCGGGGCGTAACGGGCCTATCGGGGCATACTTGGGCATATCCGGGCAAAAAATGCCCAAAACTTGCGCAACCTTGGCAACCGTGGTCCATTCCTCACTATATGCCATGGCCTTGTGCCCATGGTCTTCACAAGACAGCATCCAAGGCGCCTGAAAGGCCAAGGGAGCCCAACCCAGCAATGCCCAGCCAAGGCCAGGCATTCCAGTGCCTGCCCGGGCAAAAACGCCCAAAGCATGCCCCATTCCTTAGCCTATCCAGGCAAAAACGCCCAAAACCAGCCCATTCCAGTGCCTATCCGGGCAAAAACGCCCAAAGCATGCCCATTCCTTAGCCTGTCCAGGCAAAAACGCCCAAAACCAGCACATTCCAGTGCCTATCCGGGCAAAAACGCCCTAAACCTGCGCATTCCAGCGCCCCGCAGCATGCCACCCTCCTATAGGGTTTGCGCAACCAACCCGCCTAACCACCAGTGGCAACCAAAGGTGCTGTTAGCGACGACTTCTGAAGACGCAACGAGACGCGACGGGTTTGCGCCCAGACGCGACGAGACGATGCGGGATCTGCGCCCAACCATGCCTACACCCGCCGACTTGTTGCGGGAGCTGCTTGCCCAAGCATGCCTAGCGTGCAAGGCCTGCGTGCCCAAGGTCTGTGTGCAAGGCTAGTGCCCAAGGCTAGTGCGCAAGGCTAGTGCCCAAGGCTAGTGAGCAAGGCCTGGGTGCAAGGCTAGTGTGCAAGGCTTGTATGCAAGGCTAGTGTGCAAGGCTGCTGTGCAAGGCTTGTGGGCAAGGCTGGTGCGCAAGGCTAGTGCCCAAGGGTTGTGTGCAAGGCTAGTGCCCAAGGCTAGTGCGCAAGGCTCGTGCCCAAGGCTAGTTCGCAAGGCTTGTGTGCAAGGCTAGTGCGATGGGCCAGTGCCCAAGGCTTGTGAGCAAGGCTTGTATGCATGGCTTGTGCGCAAGGCTTGTGTCCAAGGCTTTTGTGCAAGGCTCGTGCGCAAGGCTAGTGTGCAAGGCTTGTGCGCATTGGCAGGTAGCCCACCACCATGCACGATCCAAATGCCACTCACGCGACAACACGGTGCCAAGCCGGGCATGGTGTGCACTCAAAACCAATCAACGGACAGAGGTCATGCGTCATGGGGGGGATCTAGCAAGGCCATGGGGAAGGTCATGGAGGACCTTGGAAGCAAGCGCAAGACGAGAGCGAATCGAACAAGGGGCCAGGACGGGGCCTTGTGCCCATGGTCTTCGCAAGACTGCGTCCAAGGCGCCCGAAAGCCCAAGGGAACCCAAACCCGGCCGACACTTGCAATCGCACATGCTCTCTGCAACACACCATCAATGCCGCCCAACGGGGCCAGCACGAGCAGTCATCCGCGGTCCCCTGGCCCTGCGCACGTTTGTCTTTGAAACCGAGCATCAATGCCACAGAAAGTGCCGGGGCGCCAGCTGGAGCCATCATCCGCGTTGCCATGGCTCGCTTGGCCTTGGCTTGCCAGGCCCCGACAGGAGCAATCGCGCATTTTCTTTGCAACCGACCATCAATGCCGCCCAACGGGGCCAGCACGAGCAGTCATCCGCGGTCCCCTGGCCCTGCGCACGTTTGTCTTTGAAACCGAGCATCAATGCCACAGAAAGTGCCGGGGCGCCAGCTGGAGCCATCATCCGCGTTGCCATGGCTCGCTTGGCCTTGGCTTGCCAGTCCCCGACAGGAGCAATCGCGCATTTTCTTTGCAACCGACCATCAATGCCGCCCAACGAGGCCAGCACGAGCAGTCATCCGCGGTCCCCTGGCCCTGCGCACGTTTGTCTTTGAAACCGAGCATCAATGCCACAGAAAGTGCCCGGGCTCCAGCTGGAGCCATCATCCGACGTGCCATGGCTTTGGTCCCATGGTCTTCGCAACCGAGCATTCGTGACACCCGACGGGGCCAGGACACCAACCCTTCCGACAGGAGCATTCGCGCATGTTCTTTGGCCACACAACGGCGCCAGCACGAGCAAAATCATCAGCGGTGCGGTGGCCTTGCACGGCCTTTTGTCTTTGGAACCAACCATCAGTGCCACGGGAAGTGCCGGAGTCCCGGCATCCGCGGTGCCAAGTCATTGCGCCCTTGGTCTCTGCAGCGGGGCATGCCGGGCACTCCCAACCATTGCAAGCAAGCAAGAAAGAAAGTAAGTAAGTAAGTAAGTATTACATATAGGGGCGGGACATGCGGGGAGTTCTGCAAAACGTGCACTACGGGGCACACGCGTACCTACCGGGGCATACCGACCCCTATTGGGGCACACGTGTGCATATCGGGGCATACCGGGCCTATCAGGGCACACGCGTACATACCGGGGCATACCGAGCCCTACTGGGGCACACGTGCGCATATCGGGGCGTACCAAGCCTATCGGGGCATTCGCATGTATCCCAAGGCATACCGAGTCTATCCGGGCATACGCGTTCATACCGGGGCGTAACGGGCCTATCGGGGCATACTTGGGCATATCCGGGCAAAAAATGCCCAAAACTTGCGCAACCTTGGCAACCGTGGTCCATTCCTCACTATATGCCATGGCCTTGTGCCCATGGTCTTCACAAGACAGCATCCAAGGCGCCTGAAAGGCCAAGGGAGCCCAACCCAGCAATGCCCAGCCAAGGCCAGGCATTCCAGTGCCTGCCCGGGCAAAAACGCCCAAAGCATGCCCCATTCCTTAGCCTATCCAGGCAAAAACGCCCAAAACCAGCCCATTCCAGTGCCTATCCGGGCAAAAACGCCCAAAGCATGCCCATTCCTTAGCCTGTCCAGGCAAAAACGCCCAAAACCAGCACATTCCAGTGCCTATCCGGGCAAAAACGCCCTAAACCTGCGCATTCCAGCGCCCCGCAGCATGCCACCCTCCTATAGGGTTTGCGCAACCAACCCGCCTAACCACCAGTGGCAACCAAAGGTGCTGTTAGCGACGACTTCTGAAGACGCAACGAGACGCGACGGGTTTGCGCCCAGACGCGACGAGACGATGCGGGATCTGCGCCCAACCATGCCTACACCCGCCGACTTGTTGCGGGAGCTGCTTGCCCAAGCATGCCTAGCGTGCAAGGCCTGCGTGCCCAAGGTCTGTGTGCAAGGCTAGTGCCCAAGGCTAGTGCGCAAGGCTAGTGCCCAAGGCTAGTGAGCAAGGCCTGGGTGCAAGGCTAGTGTGCAAGGCTTGTATGCAAGGCTAGTGTGCAAGGCTGCTGTGCAAGGCTTGTGGGCAAGGCTGGTGCGCAAGGCTAGTGCCCAAGGGTTGTGTGCAAGGCTAGTGCCCAAGGCTAGTGCGCAAGGCTCGTGCCCAAGGCTAGTTCGCAAGGCTTGTGTGCAAGGCTAGTGCGATGGGCCAGTGCCCAAGGCTTGTGAGCAAGGCTTGTATGCATGGCTTGTGCGCAAGGCTTGTGTCCAAGGCTTTTGTGCAAGGCTCGTGCGCAAGGCTAGTGTGCAAGGCTTGTGCGCATTGGCAGGTAGCCCACCACCATGCACGATCCAAATGCCACTCACGCGACAACACGGTGCCAAGCCGGGCATGGTGTGCACTCAAAACCAATCAACGGACAGAGGTCATGCGTCATGGGGGGGATCTAGCAAGGCCATGGGGAAGGTCATGGAGGACCTTGGAAGCAAGCGCAAGACGAGAGCGAATCGAACAAGGGGCCAGGACGGGGCCTTGTGCCCATGGTCTTCGCAAGACTGCGTCCAAGGCGCCCGAAAGCCCAAGGGAACCCAAACCCGGCCGACACTTGCAATCGCACATGCTCTCTGCAACACACCATCAATGCCGCCCAACGGGGCCAGCACGAGCAGTCATCCGCGGTCCCCTGGCCCTGCGCACGTTTGTCTTTGAAACCGAGCATCAATGCCACAGAAAGTGCCGGGGCGCCAGCTGGAGCCATCATCCGCGTTGCCATGGCTCGCTTGGCCTTGGCTTGCCAGGCCCCGACAGGAGCAATCGCGCATTTTCTTTGCAACCGACCATCAATGCCGCCCAACGGGGCCAGCACGAGCAGTCATCCGCGGTCCCCTGGCCCTGCGCACGTTTGTCTTTGAAACCGAGCATCAATGCCACAGAAAGTGCCGGGGCGCCAGCTGGAGCCATCATCCGCGTTGCCATGGCTCGCTTGGCCTTGGCTTGCCAGTCCCCGACACGAGCAATCGCGCATTTTCTTTGCAACCGACCATCAATGCCGCCCAACGAGGCCAGCACGAGCAGTCATCCGCGGTCCCCTGGCCCTGCGCACGTTTGTCTTTGAAACCGAGCATCAATGCCACAGAAAGTGCCCGGGCTCCAGCTGGAGCCATCATCCGACGTGCCATGGCTTTGGTCCCATGGTCTTCGCAACCGAGCATTCGTGACACCCGACGGGGCCAGGACACCAACCCTTCCGACACGAGCATTCGCGCATGTTCTTTGGCCACACAACGACGCCAGCACGAGCAAAATCATCAGCGGTGCGGTGGCCTTGCACGGCCTTTTGTCTTTGGAACCAACCATCAGTGCCACGGGAAGTGCCGGAGTCCCGGCATCCGCGGTGCCAAGTCATTGCGCCCTTGGTCTCTGCAGCGGGGCATGCCGGGCACTCCCAACCATTGCAAGCAAGCAAGAAAGAAAGTAAGTAAGTAAGTAAGTATTACATATAGGGGCGGGACATGCGGGGAGTTCTGCGAAACGTGCACTACGGGGCACACGCGTACCTACCGGGGCATACCGACCCCTATTGGGGCACACGTGTGCATATCGGGGCATACCGGGCCTATCAGGGCACACGCGTACATACCGGGGCATACCGAGCCCTACTGGGGCACACGTGCGCATATCGGGGCGTACCAAGCCTATCGGGGCATTCGCATGTATCCCAAGGCATACCGAGTCTATCCGGGCATACGCGTTCATACCGGGGCGTAACGGGCCTATCGGGGCATACTTGGGCATATCCGGGCAAAAAATGCCCAAAACTTGCGCAACCTTGGCAACCGTGGTCCATTCCTCACTATATGCCATGGCCTTGTGCCCATGGTCTTCACAAGACAGCATCCAAGGCGCCTGAAAGGCCAAGGGAGCCCAACCCAGCAATGCCCAGCCAAGGCCAGGCATTCCAGTGCCTGCCCGGGCAAAAACGCCCAAAGCATGCCCCATTCCTTAGCCTATCCAGGCAAAAACGCCCAAAACCAGCCCATTCCAGTGCCTATCCGGGCAAAAACGCCCAAAGCATGCCCATTCCTTAGCCTGTCCAGGCAAAAACGCCCAAAACCAGCACATTCCAGTGCCTATCCGGGCAAAAACGCCCTAAACCTGCGCATTCCAGCGCCCCGCAGCATGCCACCCTCCTATAGGGTTTGCGCAACCAACCCGCCTAACCACCAGTGGCAACCAAAGGTGCTGTTAGCGACGACTTCTGAAGACGCAACGAGACGCGACGGGTTTGCGCCCAGACGCGACGAGACGATGCGGGATCTGCGCCCAACCATGCCTACACCCGCCGACTTGTTGCGGGAGCTGCTTGCCCAAGCATGCCTAGCGTGCAAGGCCTGCGTGCCCAAGGTCTGTGTGCAAGGCTAGTGCCCAAGGCTAGTGCGCAAGGCTAGTGCCCAAGGCTAGTGAGCAAGGCCTGGGTGCAAGGCTAGTGTGCAAGGCTTGTATGCAAGGCTAGTGTGCAAGGCTGCTGTGCAAGGCTTGTGGGCAAGGCTGGTGCGCAAGGCTAGTGCCCAAGGGTTGTGTGCAAGGCTAGTGCCCAAGGCTAGTGCGCAAGGCTCGTGCCCAAGGCTAGTTCGCAAGGCTTGTGTGCAAGGCTAGTGCGATGGGCCAGTGCCCAAGGCTTGTGAGCAAGGCTTGTATGCATGGCTTGTGCGCAAGGCTTGTGTCCAAGGCTTTTGTGCAAGGCTCGTGCGCAAGGCTAGTGTGCAAGGCTTGTGCGCATTGGCAGGTAGCCCACCACCATGCACGATCCAAATGCCACTCACGCGACAACACGGTGCCAAGCCGGGCATGGTGTGCACTCAAAACCAATCAACGGACAGAGGTCATGCGTCATGGGGGGGATCTAGCAAGGCCATGGGGAAGGTCATGGAGGACCTTGGAAGCAAGCGCAAGACGAGAGCGAATCGAACAAGGGGCCAGGACGGGGCCTTGTGCCCATGGTTTTCGCAAGACTGCGTCCAAGGCGCCCGAAAGCCCAAGGGAACCCAAACCCGGCCGACACTTGCAATCGCACATGCTCTCTGCAACACACCATCAATGCCGCCCAACGGGGCCAGCACGAGCAGTCATCCGCGGTCCCCTGACCCTGCGCACGTTTGTCTTTGAAACCGAGCATCAATGCCACAGAAAGTGCCGGGGCGCCAGCTGGAGCCATCATCCGCGTTGCCATGGCTCGCTTGGCCTTGGCTTGCCAGGCCCCGACAGGAGCAATCGCGCATTTTCTTTGCAACCGACCATCAATGCCGCCCAACGGGGCCAGCACGAGCAGTCATCCGCGGTCCCCTGGCCCTGCGCACGTTTGTCTTTGAAACCGAGCATCAATGCCACAGAAAGTGCCGGGGCGCCAGCTGGAGCCATCATCCGCGTTGCCATGGCTCGCTTGGCCTTGGCTTGCCAGTCCCCGACAGGAGCAATCGCGCATTTTCTTTGCAACCGACCATCAATGCTGCCCAACGAGGCCAGCACGAGCAGTCATCCGCGGTCCCCTGGCCCTGCGCATGTTTGTCTTTGAAACCGAGCATCAATGCCACAGAAAGTGCCGGGGCGCCAGCTGGAGCCATCATCCGACGTGCCATGGCTTTGGTCCCATGGTCTTCGCAACCGAGCATTCGTGACACCCGACGGGGCCAGGACACCAACCCTTCCGACAGGAGCATTCGCGCATGTTCTTTGGCCACACAACGGCGCCAGCACGAGCAAAATCATCAGCGGTGCGGTGGCCTTGCACGGCCTTTTGTCTTTGGAACCAACCATCAGTGCCACGGGAAGTGCCGGAGTCCCGGCATCCGCGGTGCCAAGTCATTGCGCCCTTGGTCTCTGCAGCGGGGCATGCCGGGCACTCCCAACCATTGCAAGCAAGCAAGAAAGAAAGTAAGTAAGTAAGTAAGTATTACATATAGGGGCGGGACATGCGGGGAGTTCTGCGAAACGTGCACTACGGGGCACACGCGTACCTACCGGGGCATACCGACCCCTATTGGGGCACACGTGTGCATATCGGGGCATACCGGGCCTATCAAGGCACACGCGTACATACCGGGGCATACCGAGCCCTACTGGGGCACACGTGCGCATATCGGGGCGTACCAAGCCTATCGGGGCATTCGCATGTATCCCAAGGCATACCGAGTCTATCCGGGCATACGCGTTCATACCGGGGCGTAACGGGCCTATCGGGGCATACTTGGGCATATCCGGGCAAAAAATGCCCAAAACTTGCGCAACCTTGGCAACCGTGGTCCATTCCTCACTATATGCCATGGCCTTGTGCCCATGGTCTTCACAAGACAGCATCCAAGGCGCCTGAAAGGCCAAGGGAGCCCAACCCAGCAATGCCCAGCCAAGGCCAGGCATTCCAGTGCCTGCCCGGGCAAAAACGCCCAAAGCATGCCCCATTCCTTAGCCTATCCAGGCAAAAACGCCCAAAACCAGCCCATTCCAGTGCCTATCCGGGCAAAAACGCCCAAAGCATGCCCATTCCTTAGCCTGTCCAGGCAAAAACGCCCAAAACCAGCACATTCCAGTGCCTATCCGGGCAAAAACGCCCTAAACCTGCGCATTCCAGCGCCCCGCAGCATGCCACCCTCCTATAGGGTTTGCGCAACCAACCCGCCTAACCACCAGTGGCAACCAAAGGTGCTGTTAGCGACGACTTCTGAA
This sequence comes from Tasmannia lanceolata, assembly GCF_043159265.1. Taxonomy (NCBI): domain Eukaryota; kingdom Viridiplantae; phylum Streptophyta; class Magnoliopsida; order Canellales; family Winteraceae; genus Tasmannia; species Tasmannia lanceolata. Next base: position 804,368 of record NW_027518778.1, on the reverse strand, counting down.
GACGCAACGAGACGCGACGGGTTTGCGCCCAGACGCGACGAGACGATGCGGGATCTGCGCCCAACCATGCCTACACCCGCCGACTTGTTGCGGGAGCTGCTTGCCCAAGCATGCCTAGCGTGCAAGGCCTGCGTGCCCAAGGTCTGTGTGCAAGGCTAGTGCCCAAGGCTAGTGCGCAAGGCTAGTGCCCAAGGCTAGTGAGCAAGGCCTGGGTGCAAGGCTAGTGTGCAAGGCTTGTATGCAAGGCTAGTGTGCAAGGCTGCTGTGCAAGGCTTGTGGGCAAGGCTGGTGCGCAAGGCTAGTGCCCAAGGGTTGTGTGCAAGGCTAGTGCCCAAGGCTAGTGCGCAAGGCTCGTGCCCAAGGCTAGTTCGCAAGGCTTGTGTGCAAGGCTAGTGCGATGGGCCAGTGCCCAAGGCTTGTGAGCAAGGCTTGTATGCATGGCTTGTGCGCAAGGCTTGTGTCCAAGGCTTTTGTGCAAGGCTCGTGCGCAAGGCTAGTGTGCAAGGCTTGTGCGCATTGGCAGGTAGCCCACCACCATGCACGATCCAAATGCCACTCACGCGACAACACGGTGCCAAGCCGGGCATGGTGTGCACTCAAAACCAATCAACGGACAGAGGTCATGCGTCATGGGGGGGATCTAGCAAGGCCATGGGGAAGGTCATGGAGGACCTTGGAAGCAAGCGCAAGACGAGAGCGAATCGAACAAGGGGCCAGGACGGGGCCTTGTGCCCATGGTCTTCGCAAGACTGCGTCCAAGGCGCCCGAAAGCCCAAGGGAACCCAAACCCGGCCGACACTTGCAATCGCACATGCTCTCTGCAACACACCATCAATGCCGCCCAACGGGGCCAGCACGAGCAGTCATCCGCGGTCCCCTGGCCCTGCGCACGTTTGTCTTTGAAACCGAGCATCAATGCCACAGAAAGTGCCGGGGCGCCAGCTGGAGCCATCATCCGCGTTGCCATGGCTCGCTTGGCCTTGGCTTGCCAGGCCCCGACAGGAGCAATCGCGCATTTTCTTTGCAACCGACCATCAATGCCGCCCAACGGGGCCAGCACGAGCAGTCATCCGCGGTCCCCTGGCCCTGCGCACGTTTGTCTTTGAAACCGAGCATCAATGCCACAGAAAGTGCCGGGGCGCCAGCTGGAGCCATCATCCGCGTTGCCATGGCTCGCTTGGCCTTGGCTTGCCAGTCCCCGACACGAGCAATCGCGCATTTTCTTTGCAACCGACCATCAATGCCGCCCAACGAGGCCAGCACGAGCAGTCATCCGCGGTCCCCTGGCCCTGCGCACGTTTGTCTTTGAAACCGAGCATCAATGCCACAGAAAGTGCCGGGGCGCCAGCTGGAGCCATCATCCGACGTGCCATGGCTTTGGTCCCATGGTCTTCGCAACCGAGCATTCGTGACACCCGACGGGGCCAGGACACCAACCCTTCCGACAGGAGCATTCGCGCATGTTCTTTGGCCACACAAAGGCGCCAGCACGAGCAAAATCATCCGCGGTGCGGTGGCCTTGCACGGCCTTTTGTCTTTGGAACCAACCATCAGTGCCACGGGAAGTGCCGGAGTCCCGGCATCCGCGGTGCCAAGTCATTGCGCCCTTGGTCTCTGCAGCGGGGCATGCCGGGCACTCCCAACCATTGCAAGCAAGCAAGAAAGAAAGTAAGTAAGTAAGTAAGTATTACATATAGGGGCGGGACATGCGGGGAGATCAGCGAAACGTGCATTACGGGGCACACGCGTACCTACCGGGGCATACCGACCCCTATTGGGGCACACGTGTGCATATCGGGGCATACCGGGCCTATCGGGGCACACGCGTACATACCGGGGCATACCGAGCCCTACTGGGGCACACGTGC
>NW_027518778.1:777500-792500 GCF_043159265.1 Tasmannia lanceolata | reverse complement strand
TAGTGCGCAAGGCTCGTGCCCAAGGCTAGTGCGCAAGGCTTGTGTGCAAGGCTAGTGCGATGGGCCAGTGCCCAAGGCTTGTGAGCAAGGCTTGTATGCATGGCTTGTGTGCAAGGCTTGTGTGCATGGCTTGTGCGCAAGGCTTGTGTCCAAGGCTTTTGTGCAAGGCTCGTGCGCAAGGCTAGTGTGCAAGGCTTGTGCGCATTGGCAGGTAGCCCACCACCATGCACGATCCAAATGCCACTCAAGCGACAACACGGTGCCAAGCCGGGCATGGTGTGCACTCAAAACCAATCAACGGACAGAGGTCATGCGTCATGGGGGGGATCTAGCAAGGCCATGGGGAAGGTCATGGAGGACCTTGGAAGCAAGCGCAAGACGAGAGCGAATCGAACAAGGGGCCAGGACGGGGCCTTGTGCCCATGGTCTTCGCAAGACTGCGTCCAAGGCGCCCGAAAGCCCAAGGGAACCCAAACCCGGCCGACACTTGCAATCGCACATGCTCTCTGCAACACACCATCAATGCCGCCCAACGGGGCCAGCACGAGCAGTCATCCGCGGTCCCCTGGCCCTGCGCACGTTTGTCTTTGAAACCGAGCATCAATGCCACAGAAAGTGCTGGGGCGCCAGCTGGAGCCATCATCCGCGTTGCCATGGCTCGCTTGGCCTTGGCTTGCCAGTCCCCGACACGAGCAATCGCGCATTTTCTTTGCAACCGACCATCAATGCCGCCCAACGAGGCCAGCACGAGCAGTCATCCGCGGTCCCCTGGTCCTGCGCACGTTTGTCTTTGAAACCGAGCATCAATGCCACAGAAAGTGCCGGGGCGCCAGCTGGAGCCATCATCCGCGTTGCCATGGCTCGCTTGGCCTTGGCTTGCCAGTCCCCGACACGAGCAATCGCGCATTTTCTTTGCAACCGACCATCAATGCCGCCCAACGAGGCCAGCACGAGCAGTCATCCGCGGTCCCCTGGCCCTGCGCACGTTTGTCTTTGAAACCGAGCATCAATGCCACAGAAAGTGCCGGGGCGCCAGCTGGAGCCATAATCCGCGTTGCCATGGCTCGCTTGGCCTTGGCTTGCCAGTCCCCGACAGGAGCAATCGCGCATTTTCTTTGCAACCGACCATCAATGCTGCCCAACGAGGCCAGCACGAGCAGTCATCCGCGGTCCCCTGGCCCTGCGCACGTTTGTCTTTGAAACCGAGCATCAATGCCACAGAAAGTGCCGGGGCGCCAGCTGGAGCCATCATCCGCGTTGCCATGGCTCGCTTGGCCTTGGCTTGCCAGTCCCCGACACGAGCAATCGCGCATTTTCTTTGCAACCGACCATCAATGCCGCCCAACGAGGCCAGCACAAGCAGTCATCCGCGGTCCCCTGGCCCTGCGCACGTTTGTCTTTGAAACCGAGCATCAATGCCACAGAAAGTGCCCGGGCGCCAGCTGGAGCCATCATCCGACGTGCCATGGCTTTGGTCCCATGGTCTTCGCAACCGAGCATTCGTGACACCCGACGGGGCCAGGACACCAACCCTTCCGACACGAGCATTCGCGCATGTTCTTTGGCCACACAACGACGCCAGCACGAGCAAAATCATCAGCGGTGCGGTGGCCTTGCACGGCCTTTTGTCTTTGGAACCAACCATCAGTGCCACGGGAAGTGCCGGAGTCCCGGCATCCGCGGTGCCAAGTCATTGCGCCCTTGGTCTCTGCAGCGGGGCATGCCGGGCACTCCCAACCATTGCAAGCAAGCAAGAAAGAAAGTAAGTAAGTAAGTAAGTATTACATATAGGGGCGGGACATGCGGGGAGTTCTGCGAAACGTGCACTACGGGGCACACGCGTACCTACCGGGGCATACCGACCCCTATTGGGGCACACGTGTGCATATCGGGGCATACCGGGCCTATCAGGGCACACGCGTACATACCGGGGCATACCGAGCCCTACTGGGGCACACGTGCGCATATCGGGGCGTACCAAGCCTATCGGGGCATTCGCATGTATCCCAAGGCATACCGAGTCTATCCGGGCATACGCGTTCATACCGGGGCGTAACGGGCCTATCGGGGCATACTTGGGCATATCCGGGCAAAAAATGCCCAAAACTTGCGCAACCTTGGCAACCGTGGTCCATTCCTCACTATATGCCATGGCCTTGTGCCCATGGTCTTCACAAGACAGCATCCAAGGCGCCTGAAAGGCCAAGGGAGCCCAACCCAGCAATGCCCAGCCAAGGCCAGGCATTCCAGTGCCTGCCCGGGCAAAAACGCCCAAAGCATGCCCCATTCCTTAGCCTATCCAGGCAAAAACGCCCAAAACCAGCCCATTCCAGTGCCTATCCGGGCAAAAACGCCCAAAGCATGCCCATTCCTTAGCCTGTCCAGGCAAAAACGCCCAAAACCAGCACATTCCAGTGCCTATCCGGGCAAAAACGCCCTAAACCTGCGCATTCCAGCGCCCCGCAGCATGCCACCCTCCTATAGGGTTTGCGCAACCAACCCGCCTAACCACCAGTGGCAACCAAAGGTGCTGTTAGCGACGACTTCTGAAGACGCAACGAGACGCGACGGGTTTGCGCCCAGACGCGACGAGACGATGCGGGATCTGCGCCCAACCATGCCTACACCCGCCGACTTGTTGCGGGAGCTGCTTGCCCAAGCATGCCTAGCGTGCAAGGCCTGCGTGCCCAAGGTCTGTGTGCAAGGCTAGTGCCCAAGGCTAGTGCGCAAGGCTAGTGCCCAAGGCTAGTGAGCAAGGCCTGGGTGCAAGGCTAGTGTCACGGGGAAACAGTTCAGGACACAACCGGTATTAAAATCCATCTCGTCTCGTCTCGTTGCGTCTTGGAAATGCGTTGTTTATAGCACCTTTGGTCGCCACTGGTGGTTAAGGGGGTTGGTTGGCCAAACACTATAGGAGGAGGTGACCCTGTGACTTGTGACTTCTCCCCCGTTAGGCCCAGCAGGTGTGGGCAGGAGCCTTGGTGGCTTGCTCATGGGTTGCAAGAGGACTTGCTTGTGCATCTGTCTGTTGCACACAGTAGGAAATCATACTTCAACTCGTAGGCGTGCCCTAAGGGAGCTTGGGTGCGGACTGCGAGCTATCCATAGGGATGCTCCAGTTTCTTTGGTTGAGGATGGGGGCCAAAGACAGTGCATGTGGGTTGGGTTCCCACATGCATTGCGCGGCGGACCGGTGCAGGGGGCTTCTTATACTGTTTGCCCCTCTGCATCGCGGTACGTCTCGTGGGTAGGCCATTCTCTAGGCCTTCCATGGGTTCGTGCCGGGGCGACTTCGGTTGCCCTCGCGAGGTACACACCTTGCGGATCAGTCCATGGGGCATCTTGCTCCTTGGATGACCAAGCCCTAGTGCTTGGCGGATTGGTGCGTGGCATCGTCATGCCTCGTACTCGATGGACTTTGCATTAGGCCCCAAGGCCTTATGTTCGATGTACTCGTGATGCAGGCTGATCATGAGTGTGGGTATCTAGAAGCGCATGTCAAGATCTGAGCCAAGTAGCCTGTTGAACAGCTTAGAGTTTGTGTGCACCTTTGAAGCATCAAGGGGTGTTGGCGTGCAGGGCCTTTAAAGGCTTGCAGGATTGAAGGCTGGCCCTAGCATTCGTGCATGTTGGGGCGCCGCACGGGTTCTTCCGTTGCTCAAATATTTGGCCCGTGACAGTTGGTATCAGAGCAGTTATGAATCAAGAGTTTTCAAGGAGCTATGATACAGTTGGTGTCTGTGCTGGCATAGTTGCAGCAAGTGGCAGTGTTTGCGGCTATGATTAGTGCATCTCTAGTGCATGTTGCTTTGCACAAAGGAACGGGAAATGCTTTCTGTTGTGGCGGAGTTGGAAAGAGCTTGAATGTTAGCACTCCAAGTTGGAAGTGCTAAGTTGCGGATGTCTTTGAATCTAACACTTTGAAAGTCCATTAGTCAGCCGAAGAAGAGCTAAAATTGCGTGGGTAGGTTCCTTTCTGTGGACTCTCACTTATTCTACTTGAGTCGTGCAACAGAGGCGCGATGGCCTGGAAAGATTAGTACCATCAGTGTTTGTTCAAGCATTGCTCAATGGATTTGCTCGAAGCTTGATACAGTGGTAGAGCTGCAACCATCAGCGAACAGGTTGGCATCTTTCAGTGACCCACCGATGTGTGAGATCGGAAGTGGCAGTTGGGGAGTTGTGAATGCTCCGTTGCAGTGCTGACTAACATTGATGGGTTAGCATATGGCCTTAAGGGCTTGCTATGAAAAAAGGGTTGGCTGCTGGTATAAGCCTTCCCCTATCAGATGAGGTGTCGAACGTGTCGGCACCAAAGCGCTCACCGAAGTGAATTTGCTTGCTCAGTGTGATGGCATAACCAGTTTGACGAATTAGCAGACATGCTCAGGATGAAGAGCTGGTCAATGACTGAAGTACTTTTATGGCAGTTCACAATTACAATCGAGCATGCGTGATGCTCTTCTCAGAAAGACCTTGGAACGAACGCCAAGGCCGCTTAGATTTGATAATGGGTTTGCTGTGCTGATATGGGACAGTGTGGTGAGCTCAGATGGCATATGGGCAGACTGTGTTGGTATGGGACGACATGGTATGTTTGTGTGTTTCTTGCTGCTTTAGAATATCTTAGTTTGTCGAAATTGAAAGGACAGCTCAATCTGAATGATGGAATATTTGGGGTGGTTAGCAGTGTGAGTACTAGCCGCAAGTGCCCAAGGAGACCATTTGTGGCATAAGGGTTGATTGTTCAAATCAAGTTCTATAGTGTTGAACCGAAGCAGGCAAGACTAAGCGTCGCAGTTGATTGATCCCAACAGGGGATTCTTGGCCTCAGGAGGAGGCGAGACTGATGTGGTGGTCTCTTTGCTTGGGAGTGCTTGTGGACTCCGTGGTTGGTTTGCACTTTGCAGGTGGCAAGTGCTGCACTTGGCCGAAAGTGAGGCAGGTGCTGTGCCAGAAGTGGTGGCACATTCAGGGAGAGACGAAGCGGTGCAAGTTGGCCATTTCGGAAGACCACTCCAGAGGAAGCTCGAGTGTAGCTGAGGAGGAACTTGTGAGTTGCTTGAAGAAATGATTCAAGCTGGTCGCTCTGCCCTCATGGAGTTTGGTGGAGTGCTCAGAACCATCATAACCGGTTGTAGGTGAGCCAAAACCTTCAGTGCCGAAAGTGTTGGCACGTTAACCGGTTGTAGGTGAGCCAAAACCTTCCGTGCCGAAAGTGATGGCACGCTACCCGGTTGTAGGTGAGCCAAAACCTTCCATGCCGAAAGTGATGGCGTGTTATCCGGTTGTAGGTGAGCCAAAACCTTCCATGCCGAAAGTGATGGCATGTTATCCGGTTGTAGGTGAGCCAAAACCTTCCGTGCTGAAAGTGATGGCACGCTACCCGGTTGTAGGTGAGCCAAAACCTTCCGTGCCGAAAGTGGTGGCACGTCATCCGGTTGTAGGTGAGCCATAACCTTCCGTGCCGAAAGTGATGGCACGTCATCCACAGCGTTTGTAGGCACCGTCAGAAAACCTTCGCCTAGTTTGATGGAGTCCGGGAAAACCATCGTTGTTGAAGATAACTCCAGCAGAGCTATAGTGCAGTGATTGGCAGAACTTGAGGCAGTGTGGTATGCAGTAGAAGTCAGAATACGCTGATTGTCGAAGCACCAGTGGCAGCTGCTTTCAAGATTGAGAAGTCATTGTTATTGTGGAACTGAGCTTCATAGAGCATTCAGTGTCGACGAGGGCGTCGACGTTATCAGGTGGGGGAGTGTCACGGGGAAACAGTTCAGGACACAACCGGTATTAAAATCCATCTCGTCTCGTCTCGTTGCGTCTTGGAAATGCGTTGTTTATAGCACCTTTGGTCGCCACTGGTGGTTAAGGGGGTTGGTTGGCCAAACACTATAGGAGGAGGTGACCCTGTGACTTGTGACTTCTCCCCCGTTAGGCCCAGCAGGTGTGGGCAGGAGCCTTGGTGGCTTGCTCATGGGTTGCAAGAGGACTTGCTTGTGCATCTGTCTGTTGCACACAGTAGGAAATCATACTTCAACTCGTAGGCGTGCCCTAAGGGAGCTTGGGTGCGGACTGCGAGCTATCCATAGGGATGCTCCAGTTTCTTTGGTTGAGGATGGGGGCCAAAGACAGTGCATGTGGGTTGGGTTCCCACATGCATTGCGCGGCGGACCGGTGCAGGGGGCTTCTTATACTGTTTGCCCCTCTGCATCGCGGTACGTCTCGTGGGTAGGCCATTCTCTAGGCCTTCCATGGGTTCGTGCCGGGGCGACTTCGGTTGCCCTCGCGAGGTACACACCTTGCGGATCAGTCCATGGGGCATCTTGCTCCTTGGATGACCAAGCCCTAGTGCTTGGCGGATTGGTGCGTGGCATCGTCATGCCTCGTACTCGATGGACTTTGCATTAGGCCCCAAGGCCTTATGTTCGATGTACTCGTGATGCAGGCTGATCATGAGTGTGGGTATCTAGAAGCGCATGTCAAGATCTGAGCCAAGTAGCCTGTTGAACAGCTTAGAGTTTGTGTGCACCTTTGAAGCATCAAGGGGTGTTGGCGTGCAGGGCCTTTAAAGGCTTGCAGGATTGAAGGCTGGCCCTAGCATTCGTGCATGTTGGGGCGCCGCACGGGTTCTTCCGTTGCTCAAATATTTGGCCCGTGACACTAGTGTGCAAGGCTTGTATGCAAGGCTAGTGTGCAAGGCTGCTGTGCAAGGCTTGTGGGCAAGGCTGGTGCGCAAGGCTAGTGCCCAAGGGTTGTGTGCAAGGCTAGTGCCCAAGGCTAGTGCGCAAGGCTCGTGCCCAAGGCTAGTTCGCAAGGCTTGTGTGCAAGGCTAGTGCGATGGGCCAGTGCCCAAGGCTTGTGAGCAAGGCTTGTATGCATGGCTTGTGCGCAAGGCTTGTGTCCAAGGCTTTTGTGCAAGGCTCGTGCGCAAGGCTAGTGTGCAAGGCTTGTGCGCATTGGCAGGTAGCCCACCACCATGCACGATCCAAATGCCACTCACGCGACAACACGGTGCCAAGCCGGGCATGGTGTGCACTCAAAACCAATCAACGGACAGAGGTCATGCGTCATGGGGGGGATCTAGCAAGGCCATGGGGAAGGTCATGGAGGACCTTGGAAGCAAGCGCAAGACGAGAGCGAATCGAACAAGGGGCCAGGACGGGGCCTTGTGCCCATGGTCTTCGCAAGACTGCGTCCAAGGCGCCCGAAAGCCCAAGGGAACCCAAACCCGGCCGACACTTGCAATCGCACATGCTCTCTGCAACACACCATCAATGCCGCCCAACGGGGCCAGCACGAGCAGTCATCCGCGGTCCCCTGGCCCTGCGCACGTTTGTCTTTGAAACCGAGCATCAATGCCACAGAAAGTGCCGGGGCGCCAGCTGGAGCCATCATCCGCGTTGCCATGGCTCGCTTGGCCTTGGCTTGCCAGGCCCCGACAGGAGCAATCGCGCATTTTCTTTGCAACCGACCATCAATGCTGCCCAACGGGGCCAGCACGAGCAGTCATCCGCGGTCCCCTGGCCCTGCGCACGTTTGTCTTTGAAACCGAGCATCAATGCCACAGAAAGTGCCGGGGCGCCAGCTGGAGCCATCATCCGCGTTGCCATGGCTCGCTTGGCCTTGGCTTGCCAGGCCCCGACAGGAGCAATCGCGCATTTTCTTTGCAACCGACCATCAATGCCGCCCAACGGGGCCAGCACGAGCAGTCATCCGCGGTCCCCTGGCCCTGCGCACGTTTGTCTTTGAAACCGAGCATCAATGCCACAGAAAGTGCCGGGGCGCCAGCTGGAGCCATCATCCGCGTTGCCATGGCTCGCTTGGCCTTGGCTTGCCAGTCCCCGACACGAGCAATCGCGCATTTTCTTTGCAACCGACCATCAATGCCGCCCAACGAGGCCAGCACGAGCAGTCATCCGCGGTCCCCTGGCCCTGCGCACGTTTGTCTTTGAAACCGAGCATCAATGCCACAGAAAGTGCCCGGGCTCCAGCTGGAGCCATCATCCGACGTGCCATGGCTTTGGTCCCATGGTCTTCGCAACCGAGCATTCGTGACACCCGACGGGGCCAGGACACCAACCCTTCCGACACGAGCATTCGCGCATGTTCTTTGGCCACACAACGGCGCCAGCACGAGCAAAATCATCAGCGGTGCGGTGGCCTTGCACGGCCTTTTGTCTTTGGAACCAACCATCAGTGCCACGGGAAGTGCCGGAGTCCCGGCATCCGCGGTGCCAAGTCATTGCGCCCTTGGTCTCTGCAGCGGGGCATGCCGGGCACTCCCAACCATTGCAAGCAAGCAAGAAAGAAACTAAGTAAGTAAGTAAGTATTACATATAGGGGCGGGACATGCGGGGAGTTCTGCGAAACGTGCACTACGGGGCACACGCGTACCTACCGGGGCATACAGACCCCTATTGGGGCACACGTGTGCATATCGGGGCATACCGGGCCTATCAGGGCACACGCGTACATACCGGGGCATACCGAGCCCTACTGGGGCACACGTGCGCATATCGGGGCGTACCAAGCCTATCGGGGCATTCGCATGTATCCCAAGGCATACCGAGTCTATCCGGGCATACGCGTTCATACCGGGGCGTAACGGGCCTATCGGGGCATACTTGGGCATATCCGGGCAAAAAATGCCCAAAACTTGCGCAACCTTGGCAACCGTGGTCCATTCCTCACTATATGCCATGGCCTTGTGCCCATGGTCTTCACAAGACAGCATCCAAGGCGCCTGAAAGGCCAAGGGAGCCCAACCCAGCAATGCCCAGCCAAGGCCAGGCATTCCAGTGCCTGCCCGGGCAAAAACGCCCAAAGCATGCCCCATTCCTTAGCCTATCCAGGCAAAAACGCCCAAAACCAGCCCATTCCAGTGCCTATCCGGGCAAAAACGCCCAAAGCATGCCCATTCCTTAGCCTGTCCAGGCAAAAACGCCCAAAACCAGCACATTCCAGTGCCTATCCGGGCAAAAACGCCCTAAACCTGCGCATTCCAGCGCCCCGCAGCATGCCACCCTCCTATAGGGTTTGCGCAACCAACCCGCCTAACCACCAGTGGCAACCAAAGGTGCTGTTAGCGACGACTTCTGAAGACGCAACGAGACGCGACGGGTTTGCGCCCAGACGCGACGAGACGATGCGGGATCTGCGCCCAACCATGCCTACACCCGCCGACTTGTTGCGGGAGCTGCTTGCCCAAGCATGCCTAGCGTGCAAGGCCTGCGTGCCCAAGGTCTGTGTGCAAGGCTAGTGCCCAAGGCTAGTCCGCAAGGCTAGTGCCCAAGGCTAGTGAGCAAGGCCTGGGTGCAAGGCTAGTGTGCAAGGCTTGTATGCAAGGCTAGTGTGCAAGGCTGCTGTGCAAGGCTTGTGGGCAAGGCTGGTGCGCAAGGCTAGTGCCCAAGGGTTGTGTGCAAGGCTAGTGCCCAAGGCTAGTGCGCAAGGCTCGTGCCCAAGGCTAGTTCGCAAGGCTTGTGTGCAAGGCTAGTGCGATGGGCCAGTGCCCAAGGCTTGTGAGCAAGGCTTGTATGCATGGCTTGTGCGCAAGGCTTGTGTCCAAGGCTTTTGTGCAAGGCTCGTGCGCAAGGCTAGTGTGCAAGGCTTGTGCGCATTGGCAGGTAGCCCACCACCATGCACGATCCAAATGCCACTCACGCGACAACACGGTGCCAAGCCGGGCATGGTGTGCACTCAAAACCAATCAACGGACAGAGGTCATGCGTCATGGGGGGGATCTAGCAAGGCCATGGGGAAGGTCATGGAGGACCTTGGAAGCAAGCGCAAGACGAGAGCGAATCGAACAAGGGGCCAGGACGGGGCCTTGTGCCCATGGTCTTCGCAAGACTGCGTCCAAGGCGCCCGAAAGCCCAAGGGAACCCAAACCCGGCCGACACTTGCAATCGCACATGCTCTCAGCAAAACACCATCAATGCTGCCCAACGGGGCCAGCACGAGCAGTCATCCGCGGTCCCCTGGCCCTGCGCACGTTTGTCTTTGAAACCGAGCATCAATGCCACAGAAAGTGCCGGGGCGCCAGCTGGAGCCATCATCCGCGTTGCCATGGCTCGCTTGGCCTTGGCTTGCCAGTCCCCGACACGAGCAATCGCCCATTTTCTTTGCAACCGACCATCAATGCCGCCCAACGAGGCCAGCACGAGCAGTCATCCGCGGTCCCCTGGTCCTGCGCACGTTTGTCTTTGAAACCGAGCATCAATGCCACAGAAAGTGCCGGGGCGCCAGCTGGAGCCATCATCCGCGTTGCCATGGCTCGCTTGGCCTTGGCTTGCCAGTCCCCGACAGGAGCAATCGCGCATTTTCTTTGCAACCGACCATCAATGCTGCCCAACGAGGCCAGCACGAGCAGTCATCCGCGGACCCCTGGCCCTGCGCACGTTTGTCTTTGAAACCGAGCATCAATGCCACAGAAAGTGCCGGGGCGCCAGCTGGAGCCATCATCCGCGTTGCCATGGCTCGCTTGGCCTTGGCTTGCCAGTCCCCGACACGAGCAATCGCGCATTTTCTTTGCAACCGACCATCAATGCCGCCCAACGAGGCCAGCACGAGCAGTCATCCGCGGTCCCCTGGCCCTGCGCACGTTTGTCTTTGAAACCGAGCATCAATGCCACAGAAAGTGCCCGGGCTCCAGCTGGAGCCATCATCCGACGTGCCATGGCTTTGGTCCCATGGTCTTCGCAACCGAGCATTCGTGACACCCGACGGGGCCAGGACACCAACCCTTCCGACACGAGCATTCGCGCATGTTCTTTGGCCACACAACGGCGCCAGCACGAGCAGAATCATCAGCGGTGCGGTGGCCTTGCACGGCCTTTTGTCTTTGGAACCAACCATCAGTGCCACGGGAAGTGCCGGAGTCCCGGCATCCGCGGTGCCAAGTCATTGCGCCCTTGGTCTCTGCAGCGGGGCATGCCGGGCACTCCCAACCATTGCAAGCAAGCAAGAAAGAAAGTAAGTAAGTAAGTAAGTATTACATATAGGGGCGGGACATGCGGGGAGTTCTGCGAAACGTGCACTACGGGGCACACGCGTACCTACCGGGGCATACCGACCCCTATTGGGGCACACGTGTGCATATCGGGGCATACCGGGCCTATCAGGGCACACGCGTACATACCGGGGCATACCGAGCCCTACTGGGGCACACGTGCGCATATCGGGGCGTACCAAGCCTATCGGGGCATTCGCATGTATCCCAAGGCATACCGAGTCTATCCGGGCATACGCGTTCATACCGGGGCGTAACGGGCCTATCGGGGCATACTTGGGCATATCCGGGCAAAAAATGCCCAAAACTTGCGCAACCTTGGCAACCGTGGTCCATTCCTCACTATATGCCATGGCCTTGTGCCCATGGTCTTCACAAGACAGCATCCAAGGCGCCTGAAAGGCCAAGGGAGCCCAACCCAGCAATGCCCAGCCAAGGCCAGGCATTCCAGTGCCTGCCCGGGCAAAAACGCCCAAAGCATGCCCCATTCCTTAGCCTATCCAGGCAAAAACGCCCAAAACCAGCCCATTCCAGTGCCTATCCGGGCAAAAACGCCCAAAGCATGCCCATTCCTTAGCCTGTCCAGGCAAAAACGCCCAAAACCAGCACATTCCAGTGCCTATCCGGGCAAAAACGCCCTAAACCTGCGCATTCCAGCGCCCCGCAGCATGCCACCCTCCTATAGGGTTTGCGCAACCAACCCGCCTAACCACCAGTGGCAACCAAAGGTGCTGTTAGCGACGACTTCTGAAGACGCAACGAGACGCGACGGGTTTGCGCCCAGACGCGACGAGACGATGCGGGATCTGCGCCCAACCATGCCTACACCCGCCGACTTGTTGCGGGAGCTGCTTGCCCAAGCATGCCTAGCGTGCAAGGCCTGCGTGCCCAAGGTCTGTGTGCAAGGCTAGTGCCCAAGGCTAGTGCGCAAGGCTAGTGCCCAAGGCTAGTGAGCAAGGCCTGGGTGCAAGGCTAGTGTGCAAGGCTTGTATGCAAGGCTAGTGTGCAAGGCTGCTGTGCAAGGCTTGTGGGCAAGGCTGGTGCGCAAGGCTAGTGCCCAAGGGTTGTGTGCAAGGCTAGTGCCCAAGGCTAGTGCGCAAGGCTCGTGCCCAAGGCTAGTTCGCAAGGCTTGTGTGCAAGGCTAGTGCGATGGGCCAGTGCCCAAGGCTTGTGAGCAAGGCTTGTATGCATGGCTTGTGCGCAAGGCTTGTGTCCAAGGCTTTTGTGCAAGGCTCGTGCGCAAGGCTAGTGTGCAAGGCTTGTGCGCATTGGCAGGTAGCCCACCACCATGCACGATCCAAATGCCACTCACGCGACAACACGGTGCCAAGCCGGGCATGGTGTGCACTCAAAACCAATCAACGGACAGAGGTCATGCGTCATGGGGGGGATCTAGCAAGGCCATGGGGAAGGTCATGGAGGACCTTGGAAGCAAGCGCAAGACGAGAGCGAATCGAACAAGGGGCCAGGACGGGGCCTTGTGCCCATGGTCTTCGCAAGACTGCGTCCAAGGCGCCCGAAAGCCCAAGGGAACCCAAACCCGGCCGACACTTGCAATCGCACATGCTCTCTGCAACACACCATCAATGCCGCCCAACGGGGCCAGCACGAGCAGTCATCCGCGGTCCCCTGGCCCTGCGCACGTTTGTCTTTGAAACCGAGCATCAATGCCACAGAAAGTGCCGGGGCGCCAGCTGGAGCCATCATCCGCGTTGCCATGGCTCGCTTGGCCTTGGCTTGCCAGGCCCCGACAGGAGCAATCGCGCATTTTCTTTGCAACCGACCATCAATGCCGCCCAACGGGGCCAGCACGAGCAGTCATCCGCGGTCCCCTGGCCCTGCGCACGTTTGTCTTTGAAACCGAGCATCAATGCCACAGAAAGTGCCGGGGCGCCAGCTGGAGCCATCATCCGCGTTGCCATGGCTCGCTTGGCCTTGGCTTGCCAGTCCCCGACACGAGCAATCGCGCATTTTCTTTGCAACCGACCATCAATGCCGCCCAACGAGGCCAGCACGAGCAGTCATCCGCGGTCCCCTGGCCCTGCGCACGTTTGTCTTTGAAACCGAGCATCAATGCCACAGAAAGTGCCGGGGCGCCAGCTGGAGCCATCATCCGACGTGCCATGGCTTTGGTCCCATGGTCTTCGCAACCGAGCATTCGTGACACCCGACGGGGCCAGGACACCAACCCTTCCGACAGGAGCATTCGCGCATGTTCTTTGGCCACACAAAGGCGCCAGCACGAGCAAAATCATCCGCGGTGCGGTGGCCTTGCACGGCCTTTTGTCTTTGGAACCAACCATCAGTGCCACGGGAAGTGCCGGAGTCCCGGCATCCGCGGTGCCAAGTCATTGCGCCCTTGGTCTCTGCAGCGGGGCATGCCGGGCACTCCCAACCATTGCAAGCAAGCAAGAAAGAAAGTAAGTAAGTAAGTAAGTATTACATATAGGGGCGGGACATGCGGGGAGATCAGCGAAACGTGCATTACGGGGCACACGCGTACCTACCGGGGCATACCGACCCCTATTGGGGCACACGTGTGCATATCGGGGCATACCGGGCCTATCGGGGCACACGCGTACATACCGGGGCATACCGAGCCCTACTGGGGCACACGTGCGCATATCGGGGCGTACCAAGCCTATCGGGGCATACGCATGTATCCCAAGGCATACCGAGTCTATCCGGGCATACGCGTTCATACCGGGGCGTAACGGGCCTATCGGGGCATACTTGGGCATATCCGGGCAAAAAATGCCCAAAACTTGCGCAACCTTGGCAACCGTGGTCCATTCCTCTCTATATGCCTAGCCTTGGCAACCGTGGTCCATTCCTCACTATATGCCATGGCCTTGTGCCCATGGTCTTCCCAAGACAGCGTCCAAGGCGCCCGGAAGGCCAAGGGAGCCCAACCCAGCGATGCCCTGCTATGGCAAGCCAAGGCCAAGCATTCCGGTGCCTATCCGGGCAAAAATGCGATTCCTCTCTATATGCCTAGCCTTGGCAACCGTGGTCCATTCCTCACCATATGCCATGGCCTTGTGCCCATGGTCTTCCCAAGACAGCGTCCAAGGCGCCCGGAAGGCCAAGGGAGCCCAACCCAGCAATGCCCTGCTTTGGCAAGCCAAGGCCAAGCATTCCGGTGCCTAACCTTGGCAACCGTGGTCCTTTCCTCACCATATGCCATGGCCTTGTGCCCATGGTCTTCGCAAGACATCGTCAGAGGCGCCCGGAAGGCCAAGGGAGCCCAACCCAGCAATGCCCTGCTTTGGCAAGCCAAGGCCAAGCATTCCGGTGCCTAACCTTGGCAACCGTGGTCCTTTCCTCACCATATGCCATGGCCTTGTGCCCATGGTCTTCGCAAGACATCGTCCAAGGCGCCCAAAAGGCCAAGGGAGCCCAACCCAGCAATGCCCTGCTAGGGCAAGCCAAGGCCAAGCATTCCGGTGCCTAACCTTGGCAACCGTGGTCCTTTCCTCACCATATGCCATGGCCTTGTGCCCATGGTCTTCGCAAGACATCGTCCAAGGCGCCCAAAAGGCCAAGGGAGCCCAACCCAGCAATGCCCTGCTAGGACAAGCCAAGGCCAAGCATTCCGGTGCCTATCCGGGCAAAAACGCCCAAAGCATGCCCATTCCTTAGCCTATCCAGGCAAAAACGCCCAAAATCTGCACATTCTAGTGCCTATCCGGGCAAAAACGCCCACCAGCATGCCACCCTCCTATAGGGTTTGCGCAACCAACCAGCCTAACCACCAGTGGCAACCAAAGGTGCTGTTAGCGACGACTTCTGAAGACGCGACGAGACGATGCGGGATCTGCGCCCAGACGCGACGAGACGATGCGGGATCTGAGCCCAAGAATGCCTAGACCCGTCCACTTGATGCTGGATCTGCCCCCCAAGCATGCCTAGTGTGCAAGGACTGTGTGCAAGGCTAGTGTCCAAGGCTAGTGCCCAAGGCTTGTGTGCAGGGCTAGTGCCCAAGGCTT
>NW_027518778.1:765000-767500 GCF_043159265.1 Tasmannia lanceolata | reverse complement strand
GCGGTCCCCTGGCCCTGCGCACGTTTGTCTTTGAAACCGAGCATCAATGCCACAGAAAGTGCCCGGGCGCCAGCTGGAGCCATCATCCGACGTGCCATGGCTTTGGTCCCATGGTCTACGCAACCGAGCATTCGTGACACCCGACGGGGCCAGGACACCAACCCTTCCGACACGAGCATTCGCGCATGTTCTTTGGCCACACAACGACGCCAGCACGAGCAAAATCATCAGCGGTGCGGTGGCCTTGCACGGCCTTTTGTCTTTGGAACCAACCATCAGTGCCACGGGAAGTGCCGGAGTCCCGGCATCCGCGGTGCCAAGTCATTGCGCCCTTGGTCTCTGCAGCGGGGCATGCCGGGCACTCCCAACCATTGCAAGCAAGCGAGAAAGAAAGTAAGTAAGTAAGTAAGTATTACATATAGGGGCGGGACATGCGGGGAGTTCTGCGAAACGTGCACTACGGGGCACACGCGTACCTACCGGGGCATACCGACCCCTATTGGGGCACACGTGTGCATATCGGGGCATACCGGGCCTATCAGGGCACACGCGTACATACCGGGGCATACCGAGCCCTACTGGGGCACACGTGCGCATATCGGGGCGTACCAAGCCTATCGGGGCATTCGCATGTATCCCAAGGCATACCGAGTCTATCCGGGCATACGCGTTCATACCGGGGCGTAACGGGCCTATCGGGGCATACTTGGGCATATCCGGGCAAAAAATGCCCAAAACTTGCGCAACCTTGGCAACCGTGGTCCATTCCTCACTATATGCCATGGCCTTGTGCCCATGGTCTTCACAAGACAGCATCCAAGGCGCCTGAAAGGCCAAGGGAGCCCAACCCAGCAATGCCCAGCCAAGGCCAGGCATTCCAGTGCCTGCCCGGGCAAAAACGCCCAAAGCATGCCCCATTCCTTAGCCTATCCAGGCAAAAACGCCCAAAACCAGCCCATTCCAGTGCCTATCCGGGCAAAAACGCCCAAAGCATGCCCATTCCTTAGCCTGTCCAGGCAAAAACGCCCAAAACCAGCACATTCCAGTGCCTATCCGGGCAAAAACGCCCTAAACCTGCGCATTCCAGCGCCCCGCAGCATGCCACCCTCCTATAGGGTTTGCGCAACCAACCCGCCTAACCACCAGTGGCAACCAAAGGTGCTGTTAGCGACGACTTCTGAAGACGCAACGAGACGCGACGGGTTTGCGCCCAGACGCGACGAGACGATGCGGGATCTGCGCCCAACCATGCCTACACCCGCCGACTTGTTGCGGGAGCTGCTTGCCCAAGCATGCCTAGCGTGCAAGGCCTGCGTGCCCAAGGTCTGTGTGCAAGGCTAGTGCCCAAGGCTAGTGCGCAAGGCTAGTGCCCAAGGCTAGTGAGCAAGGCCTGGGTGCAAGGCTAGTGTGCAAGGCTTGTATGCAAGGCTAGTGTGCAAGGCTGCTGTGCAAGGCTTGTGGGCAAGGCTGGTGCGCAAGGCTAGTGCCCAAGGGTTGTGTGCAAGGCTAGTGCCCAAGGCTAGTGCGCAAGGCTCGTGCCCAAGGCTAGTTCGCAAGGCTTGTGTGCAAGGCTAGTGCGATGGGCCAGTGCCCAAGGCTTGTGAGCAAGGCTTGTATGCATGGCTTGTGCGCAAGGCTTGTGTCCAAGGCTTTTGTGCAAGGCTCGTGCGCAAGGCTAGTGTGCAAGGCTTGTGCGCATTGGCAGGTAGCCCACCACCATGCACGATCCAAATGCCACTCACGCGACAACACGGTGCCAAGCCGGGCATGGTGTGCACTCAAAACCAATCAACGGACAGAGGTCATGCGTCATGGGGGGGATCTAGCAAGGCCATGGGGAAGGTCATGGAGGACCTTGGAAGCAAGCGCAAGACGAGAGCGAATCGAACAAGGGGCCAGGACGGGGCCTTGTGCCCATGGTCTTCGCAAGACTGCGTCCAAGGCGCCCGAAAGCCCAAGGGAACCCAAACCCGGCCGACACTTGCAATCGCACATGCTCTCTGCAACACACCATCAATGCCGCCCAACGGGGCCAGCACGAGCAGTCATCCGCGGTCCCCTGGCCCTGCGCACGTTTGTCTTTGAAACCGAGCATCAATGCCACAGAAAGTGCCGGGGCGCCAGCTGGAGCCATCATCCGCGTTGCCATGGCTCGCTTGGCCTTGGCTTGCCAGGCCCCGACAGGAGCAATCGCGCATTTTCTTTGCAACCGACCATCAATGCCGCCCAACGGGGCCAGCACGAGCAGTCATCCGCGGTCCCCTGGCCCTGCGCACGTTTGTCTTTGAAACCGAGCATCAATGCCACAGAAAGTGCCGGGGCGCCAGCTGGAGCCATCATCCGCGTTGCCATGGCTCGCTTGGCCTTGGCTTGCCAGTCCCCGACACGAGCAATCGCGCATTTTCTTTGCAACCGACCATCAATGCCGCCCAACGAGGCCAGCACGAGCAGTCATCCGCGGTCCCCTGGCCCTGCGCACGTTTGTCTTTGAAACCGAGCA
>NW_027518778.1:742500-755000 GCF_043159265.1 Tasmannia lanceolata | reverse complement strand
AAAACGCCCAAAACCAGCACATTCCAGTGCCTATCCGGGCAAAAACGCCCTAAACCTGCGCATTCCAGCGCCCCGCAGCATACCACCCTCCTATAGGGTTTGCGCAACCAACCCGCCTAACCACCAGTGGCAACCAAAGGTGCTGTTAGCGACGACTTCTGAAGACGCAACGAGACGCGACGGGTTTGCGCCCAGACGCGACGGGACGTGCGGGATCTGCGCCCAGCCATGCCTACACCCGCCGACTTGCTGCGGGAGCTGCTCGCCCAAGCATGCCTAGCTTGCGAGGCCTGCGTGCAAGGCTAGTGTGCAAGGCTCGTGGGCAAGGCTAGTGCGCAAGGCTAGTGCCCAAGGTCTGTGTGCAAGGCTAGTGCCCAAGGCTAGTGCGCAAGGCTAGTGCCCAAGGCTAGTGAGCAAGGCCTGTGTGCAAGGCTAGTGTGCAAGGCTTGTACGCAAGGCTAGTGTGCAAGGCTGGTGTGCAAGGCTTGTGGGCAAGGCTGGTGCGCAAGGCTAGTGCCCAAGGGTTGTGTGCAAGGCTAGTGCCCAAGGGTAGTGCGCAAGGCTCGTGCCCAAGGCTAGTGCGCAAGGCTTGTGTGCAAGGCTAGTGCGATGGGCCAGTGCCCAAGGCTTGTGAGCAAGGCTTGTATGCATGGCTTGTGTGCAAGGCTTGTGTGCATGGCTTGTGCGCAAGGCTTGTGTCCAAGGCTTTTGTGCAAGGCTCGTGCGCAAGGCTAGTGTGCAAGGCTTGTGCGCATTGGCAGGTAGCCCACCACCATGCACGATCCAAATGCCACTCAAGCGACAACACGGTGCCAAGCCGGGCATGGTGTGCACTCAAAACCAATCAACGGACAGAGGTCATGCGTCATGGGGGGGATCTAGCAAGGCCATGGGGAAGGTCATGGAGGACCTTGGAAGCAAGCGCAAGACGAGAGCGAATCGAACAAGGGGCCAGGACGGGGCCTTGTGCCCATGGTCTTCGCAAGACTGCGTCCAAGGCGCCCGAAAGCCCAAGGGAACCCAAACCCGGCCGACACTTGCAATCGCACATGCTCTCTGCAACACACCATCAATGCCGCCCAACGGGGCCAGCACGAGCAGTCATCCGCGGTCCCCTGGCCCTGCGCACGTTTGTCTTTGAAACCGAGCATCAATGCCACAGAAAGTGCTGGGGCGCCAGCTGGAGCCATCATCCGCGTTGCCATGGCTCGCTTGGCCTTGGCTTGCCAGTCCCCGACACGAGCAATCGCGCATTTTCTTTGCAACCGACCATCAATGCCGCCCAACGAGGCCAGCACGAGCAGTCATCCGCGGTCCCCTGGTCCTGCGCACGTTTGTCTTTGAAACCGAGCATCAATGCCACAGAAAGTGCCGGGGCGCCAGCTGGAGCCATCATCCGCGTTGCCATGGCTCGCTTGGCCTTGGCTTGCCAGTCCCCGACACGAGCAATCGCGCATTTTCTTTGCAACCGACCATCAATGCCGCCCAACGAGGCCAGCACGAGCAGTCATCCGCGGTCCCCTGGCCCTGCGCACGTTTGTCTTTGAAACCGAGCATCAATGCCACAGAAAGTGCCGGGGCGCCAGCTGGAGCCATAATCCGCGTTGCCATGGCTCGCTTGGCCTTGGCTTGCCAGTCCCCGACAGGAGCAATCGCGCATTTTCTTTGCAACCGACCATCAATGCTGCCCAACGAGGCCAGCACGAGCAGTCATCCGCGGTCCCCTGGCCCTGCGCACGTTTGTCTTTGAAACCGAGCATCAATGCCACAGAAAGTGCCGGGGCGCCAGCTGGAGCCATCATCCGCGTTGCCATGGCTCGCTTGGCCTTGGCTTGCCAGTCCCCGACACGAGCAATCGCGCATTTTCTTTGCAACCGACCATCAATGCCGCCCAACGAGGCCAGCACAAGCAGTCATCCGCGGTCCCCTGGCCCTGCGCACGTTTGTCTTTGAAACCGAGCATCAATGCCACAGAAAGTGCCCGGGCGCCAGCTGGAGCCATCATCCGACGTGCCATGGCTTTGGTCCCATGGTCTTCGCAACCGAGCATTCGTGACACCCGACGGGGCCAGGACACCAACCCTTCCGACACGAGCATTCGCGCATGTTCTTTGGCCACACAACGACGCCAGCACGAGCAAAATCATCAGCGGTGCGGTGGCCTTGCACGGCCTTTTGTCTTTGGAACCAACCATCAGTGCCACGGGAAGTGCCGGAGTCCCGGCATCCGCGGTGCCAAGTCATTGCGCCCTTGGTCTCTGCAGCGGGGCATGCCGGGCACTCCCAACCATTGCAAGCAAGCAAGAAAGAAAGTAAGTAAGTAAGTAAGTATTACATATAGGGGCGGGACATGCGGGGAGTTCTGCGAAACGTGCACTACGGGGCACACGCGTACCTACCGGGGCATACCGACCCCTATTGGGGCACACGTGTGCATATCGGGGCATACCGGGCCTATCAGGGCACACGCGTACATACCGGGGCATACCGAGCCCTACTGGGGCACACGTGCGCATATCGGGGCGTACCAAGCCTATCGGGGCATTCGCATGTATCCCAAGGCATACCGAGTCTATCCGGGCATACGCGTTCATACCGGGGCGTAACGGGCCTATCGGGGCATACTTGGGCATATCCGGGCAAAAAATGCCCAAAACTTGCGCAACCTTGGCAACCGTGGTCCATTCCTCACTATATGCCATGGCCTTGTGCCCATGGTCTTCACAAGACAGCATCCAAGGCGCCTGAAAGGCCAAGGGAGCCCAACCCAGCAATGCCCAGCCAAGGCCAGGCATTCCAGTGCCTGCCCGGGCAAAAACGCCCAAAGCATGCCCCATTCCTTAGCCTATCCAGGCAAAAACGCCCAAAACCAGCCCATTCCAGTGCCTATCCGGGCAAAAACGCCCAAAGCATGCCCATTCCTTAGCCTGTCCAGGCAAAAACGCCCAAAACCAGCACATTCCAGTGCCTATCCGGGCAAAAACGCCCTAAACCTGCGCATTCCAGCGCCCCGCAGCATGCCACCCTCCTATAGGGTTTGCGCAACCAACCCGCCTAACCACCAGTGGCAACCAAAGGTGCTGTTAGCGACGACTTCTGAAGACGCAACGAGACGCGACGGGTTTGCGCCCAGACGCGACGAGACGATGCGGGATCTGCGCCCAACCATGCCTACACCCGCCGACTTGTTGCGGGAGCTGCTTGCCCAAGCATGCCTAGCGTGCAAGGCCTGCGTGCCCAAGGTCTGTGTGCAAGGCTAGTGCCCAAGGCTAGTGCGCAAGGCTAGTGCCCAAGGCTAGTGAGCAAGGCCTGGGTGCAAGGCTAGTGTGCAAGGCTTGTATGCAAGGCTAGTGTGCAAGGCTGCTGTGCAAGGCTTGTGGGCAAGGCTGGTGCGCAAGGCTAGTGCCCAAGGGTTGTGTGCAAGGCTAGTGCCCAAGGCTAGTGCGCAAGGCTCGTGCCCAAGGCTAGTTCGCAAGGCTTGTGTGCAAGGCTAGTGCGATGGGCCAGTGCCCAAGGCTTGTGAGCAAGGCTTGTATGCATGGCTTGTGCGCAAGGCTTGTGTCCAAGGCTTTTGTGCAAGGCTCGTGCGCAAGGCTAGTGTGCAAGGCTTGTGCGCATTGGCAGGTAGCCCACCACCATGCACGATCCAAATGCCACTCACGCGACAACACGGTGCCAAGCCGGGCATGGTGTGCACTCAAAACCAATCAACGGACAGAGGTCATGCGTCATGGGGGGGATCTAGCAAGGCCATGGGGAAGGTCATGGAGGACCTTGGAAGCAAGCGCAAGACGAGAGCGAATCGAACAAGGGGCCAGGACGGGGCCTTGTGCCCATGGTCTTCGCAAGACTGCGTCCAAGGCGCCCGAAAGCCCAAGGGAACCCAAACCCGGCCGACACTTGCAATCGCACATGCTCTCTGCAACACACCATCAATGCCGCCCAACGGGGCCAGCACGAGCAGTCATCCGCGGTCCCCTGGCCCTGCGCACGTTTGTCTTTGAAACCGAGCATCAATGCCACAGAAAGTGCCGGGGCGCCAGCTGGAGCCATCATCCGCGTTGCCATGGCTCGCTTGGCCTTGGCTTGCCAGGCCCCGACAGGAGCAATCGCGCATTTTCTTTGCAACCGACCATCAATGCTGCCCAACGGGGCCAGCACGAGCAGTCATCCGCGGTCCCCTGGCCCTGCGCACGTTTGTCTTTGAAACCGAGCATCAATGCCACAGAAAGTGCCGGGGCGCCAGCTGGAGCCATCATCCGCGTTGCCATGGCTCGCTTGGCCTTGGCTTGCCAGGCCCCGACAGGAGCAATCGCGCATTTTCTTTGCAACCGACCATCAATGCCGCCCAACGGGGCCAGCACGAGCAGTCATCCGCGGTCCCCTGGCCCTGCGCACGTTTGTCTTTGAAACCGAGCATCAATGCCACAGAAAGTGCCGGGGCGCCAGCTGGAGCCATCATCCGCGTTGCCATGGCTCGCTTGGCCTTGGCTTGCCAGTCCCCGACAGGAGCAATCGCGCATTTTCTTTGCAACCGACCATCAATGCTGCCCAACGAGGCCAGCACGAGCAGTCATCCGCGGTCCCCTGGCCCTGCGCATGTTTGTCTTTGAAACCGAGCATCAATGCCACAGAAAGTGCCGGGGCGCCAGCTGGAGCCATCATCCGACGTGCCATGGCTTTGGTCCCATGGTCTTCGCAACCGAGCATTCGTGACACCCGACGGGGCCAGGACACCAACCCTTCCGACAGGAGCATTCGCGCATGTTCTTTGGCCACACAACGGCGCCAGCACGAGCAAAATCATCAGCGGTGCGGTGGCCTTGCACGGCCTTTTGTCTTTGGAACCAACCATCAGTGCCACGGGAAGTGCCGGAGTCCCGGCATCCGCGGTGCCAAGTCATTGCGCCCTTGGTCTCTGCAGCGGGGCATGCCGGGCACTCCCAACCATTGCAAGCAAGCAAGAAAGAAAGTAAGTAAGTAAGTAAGTATTACATATAGGGGCGGGACATGCGGGGAGTTCTGCGAAACGTGCACTACGGGGCACACGCGTACCTACCGGGGCATACAGACCCCTATTGGGGCACACGTGTGCATATCGGGGCATACCGGGCCTATCAGGGCACACGCGTACATACCGGGGCATACCGAGCCCTACTGGGGCACACGTGCGCATATCGGGGCGTACCAAGCCTATCGGGGCATTCGCATGTATCCCAAGGCATACCGAGTCTATCCGGGCATACGCGTTCATACCGGGGCGTAACGGGCCTATCGGGGCATACTTGGGCATATCCGGGCAAAAAATGCCCAAAACTTGCGCAACCTTGGCAACCGTGGTCCATTCCTCACTATATGCCATGGCCTTGTGCCCATGGTCTTCACAAGACAGCATCCAAGGCGCCTGAAAGGCCAAGGGAGCCCAACCCAGCAATGCCCAGCCAAGGCCAGGCATTCCAGTGCCTGCCCGGGCAAAAACGCCCAAAGCATGCCCCATTCCTTAGCCTATCCAGGCAAAAACGCCCAAAACCAGCCCATTCCAGTGCCTATCCGGGCAAAAACGCCCAAAGCATGCCCATTCCTTAGCCTGTCCAGGCAAAAACGCCCAAAACCAGCACATTCCAGTGCCTATCCGGGCAAAAACGCCCTAAACCTGCGCATTCCAGCGCCCCGCAGCATGCCACCCTCCTATAGGGTTTGCGCAACCAACCCGCCTAACCACCAGTGGCAACCAAAGGTGCTGTTAGCGACGACTTCTGAAGACGCAACGAGACGCGACGGGTTTGCGCCCAGACGCGACGAGACGATGCGGGATCTGCGCCCAACCATGCCTACACCCGCCGACTTGTTGCGGGAGCTGCTTGCCCAAGCATGCCTAGCGTGCAAGGCCTGCGTGCCCAAGGTCTGTGTGCAAGGCTAGTGCCCAAGGCTAGTGCGCAAGGCTAGTGCCCAAGGCTAGTGAGCAAGGCCTGGGTGCAAGGCTAGTGTGCAAGGCTTGTATGCAAGGCTAGTGTGCAAGGCTGCTGTGCAAGGCTTGTGGGCAAGGCTGGTGCGCAAGGCTAGTGCCCAAGGGTTGTGTGCAAGGCTAGTGCCCAAGGCTAGTGCGCAAGGCTCGTGCCCAAGGCTAGTTCGCAAGGCTTGTGTGCAAGGCTAGTGCGATGGGCCAGTGCCCAAGGCTTGTGAGCAAGGCTTGTATGCATGGCTTGTGCGCAAGGCTTGTGTCCAAGGCTTTTGTGCAAGGCTCGTGCGCAAGGCTAGTGTGCAAGGCTTGTGCGCATTGGCAGGTAGCCCACCACCATGCACGATCCAAATGCCACTCACGCGACAACACGGTGCCAAGCCGGGCATGGTGTGCACTCAAAACCAATCAACGGACAGAGGTCATGCGTCATGGGGGGGATCTAGCAAGGCCATGGGGAAGGTCATGGAGGACCTTGGAAGCAAGCGCAAGACGAGAGCGAATCGAACAAGGGGCCAGGACGGGGCCTTGTGCCCATGGTCTTCGCAAGACTGCGTCCAAGGCGCCCGAAAGCCCAAGGGAACCCAAACCCGGCCGACACTTGCAATCGCACATGCTCTCTGCAACACACCATCAATGCCGCCCAACGGGGCCAGCACGAGCAGTCATCCGCGGTCCCCTGGCCCTGCGCACGTTTGTCTTTGAAACCGAGCATCAATGCCACAGAAAGTGCCGGGGCGCCAGCTGGAGCCATCATCCGCGTTGCCATGGCTCGCTTGGCCTTGGCTTGCCAGGCCCCGACAGGAGCAATCGCGCATTTTCTTTGCAACCGACCATCAATGCCGCCCAACGGGGCCAGCACGAGCAGTCATCCGCGGTCCCCTGGCCCTGCGCACGTTTGTCTTTGAAACCGAGCATCAATGCCACAGAAAGTGCCGGGGCGCCAGCTGGAGCCATCATCCGCGTTGCCATGGCTCGCTTGGCCTTGGCTTGCCAGTCCCCGACACGAGCAATCGCGCATTTTCTTTGCAACCGACCATCAATGCCGCCCAACGAGGCCAGCACGAGCAGTCATCCGCGGTCCCCTGGCCCTGCGCACGTTTGTCTTTGAAACCGAGCATCAATGCCACAGAAAGTGCCCGGGCTCCAGCTGGAGCCATCATCCGACGTGCCATGGCTTTGGTCCCATGGTCTTCGCAACCGAGCATTCGTGACACCCGACGGGGCCAGGACACCAACCCTTCCGACACGAGCATTCGCGCATGTTCTTTGGCCACACAACGGCGCCAGCACGAGCAAAATCATCAGCGGTGCGGTGGCCTTGCACGGCCTTTTGTCTTTGGAACCAACCATCAGTGCCACGGGAAGTGCCGGAGTCCCGGCATCCGCGGTGCCAAGTCATTGCGCCCTTGGTCTCTGCAGCGGGGCATGCCGGGCACTCCCAACCATTGCAAGCAAGCAAGAAAGAAACTAAGTAAGTAAGTAAGTATTACATATAGGGGCGGGACATGCGGGGAGTTCTGCGAAACGTGCACTACGGGGCACACGCGTACCTACCGGGGCATACAGACCCCTATTGGGGCACACGTGTGCATATCGGGGCATACCGGGCCTATCAGGGCACACGCGTACATACCGGGGCATACCGAGCCCTACTGGGGCACACGTGCGCATATCGGGGCGTACCAAGCCTATCGGGGCATTCGCATGTATCCCAAGGCATACCGAGTCTATCCGGGCATACGCGTTCATACCGGGGCGTAACGGGCCTATCGGGGCATACTTGGGCATATCCGGGCAAAAAATGCCCAAAACTTGCGCAACCTTGGCAACCGTGGTCCATTCCTCACTATATGCCATGGCCTTGTGCCCATGGTCTTCACAAGACAGCATCCAAGGCGCCTGAAAGGCCAAGGGAGCCCAACCCAGCAATGCCCAGCCAAGGCCAGGCATTCCAGTGCCTGCCCGGGCAAAAACGCCCAAAGCATGCCCCATTCCTTAGCCTATCCAGGCAAAAACGCCCAAAACCAGCCCATTCCAGTGCCTATCCGGGCAAAAACGCCCAAAGCATGCCCATTCCTTAGCCTGTCCAGGCAAAAACGCCCAAAACCAGCACATTCCAGTGCCTATCCGGGCAAAAACGCCCTAAACCTGCGCATTCCAGCGCCCCGCAGCATGCCACCCTCCTATAGGGTTTGCGCAACCAACCCGCCTAACCACCAGTGGCAACCAAAGGTGCTGTTAGCGACGACTTCTGAAGACGCAACGAGACGCGACGGGTTTGCGCCCAGACGCGACGAGACGATGCGGGATCTGCGCCCAACCATGCCTACACCCGCCGACTTGTTGCGGGAGCTGCTTGCCCAAGCATGCCTAGCGTGCAAGGCCTGCGTGCCCAAGGTCTGTGTGCAAGGCTAGTGCCCAAGGCTAGTCCGCAAGGCTAGTGCCCAAGGCTAGTGAGCAAGGCCTGGGTGCAAGGCTAGTGTGCAAGGCTTGTATGCAAGGCTAGTGTGCAAGGCTGCTGTGCAAGGCTTGTGGGCAAGGCTGGTGCGCAAGGCTAGTGCCCAAGGGTTGTGTGCAAGGCTAGTGCCCAAGGCTAGTGCGCAAGGCTCGTGCCCAAGGCTAGTTCGCAAGGCTTGTGTGCAAGGCTAGTGCGATGGGCCAGTGCCCAAGGCTTGTGAGCAAGGCTTGTATGCATGGCTTGTGCGCAAGGCTTGTGTCCAAGGCTTTTGTGCAAGGCTCGTGCGCAAGGCTAGTGTGCAAGGCTTGTGCGCATTGGCAGGTAGCCCACCACCATGCACGATCCAAATGCCACTCACGCGACAACACGGTGCCAAGCCGGGCATGGTGTGCACTCAAAACCAATCAACGGACAGAGGTCATGCGTCATGGGGGGGATCTAGCAAGGCCATGGGGAAGGTCATGGAGGACCTTGGAAGCAAGCGCAAGACGAGAGCGAATCGAACAAGGGGCCAGGACGGGGCCTTGTGCCCATGGTCTTCGCAAGACTGCGTCCAAGGCGCCCGAAAGCCCAAGGGAACCCAAACCCGGCCGACACTTGCAATCGCACATGCTCTCAGCAAAACACCATCAATGCTGCCCAACGGGGCCAGCACGAGCAGTCATCCGCGGTCCCCTGGCCCTGCGCACGTTTGTCTTTGAAACCGAGCATCAATGCCACAGAAAGTGCCGGGGCGCCAGCTGGAGCCATCATCCGCGTTGCCATGGCTCGCTTGGCCTTGGCTTGCCAGTCCCCGACACGAGCAATCGCCCATTTTCTTTGCAACCGACCATCAATGCCGCCCAACGAGGCCAGCACGAGCAGTCATCCGCGGTCCCCTGGTCCTGCGCACGTTTGTCTTTGAAACCGAGCATCAATGCCACAGAAAGTGCCGGGGCGCCAGCTGGAGCCATCATCCGCGTTGCCATGGCTCGCTTGGCCTTGGCTTGCCAGTCCCCGACAGGAGCAATCGCGCATTTTCTTTGCAACCGACCATCAATGCTGCCCAACGAGGCCAGCACGAGCAGTCATCCGCGGACCCCTGGCCCTGCGCACGTTTGTCTTTGAAACCGAGCATCAATGCCACAGAAAGTGCCGGGGCGCCAGCTGGAGCCATCATCCGCGTTGCCATGGCTCGCTTGGCCTTGGCTTGCCAGTCCCCGACACGAGCAATCGCGCATTTTCTTTGCAACCGACCATCAATGCCGCCCAACGAGGCCAGCACGAGCAGTCATCCGCGGTCCCCTGGCCCTGCGCACGTTTGTCTTTGAAACCGAGCATCAATGCCACAGAAAGTGCCCGGGCTCCAGCTGGAGCCATCATCCGACGTGCCATGGCTTTGGTCCCATGGTCTTCGCAACCGAGCATTCGTGACACCCGACGGGGCCAGGACACCAACCCTTCCGACACGAGCATTCGCGCATGTTCTTTGGCCACACAACGGCGCCAGCACGAGCAGAATCATCAGCGGTGCGGTGGCCTTGCACGGCCTTTTGTCTTTGGAACCAACCATCAGTGCCACGGGAAGTGCCGGAGTCCCGGCATCCGCGGTGCCAAGTCATTGCGCCCTTGGTCTCTGCAGCGGGGCATGCCGGGCACTCCCAACCATTGCAAGCAAGCAAGAAAGAAAGTAAGTAAGTAAGTAAGTATTACATATAGGGGCGGGACATGCGGGGAGTTCTGCGAAACGTGCACTACGGGGCACACGCGTACCTACCGGGGCATACCGACCCCTATTGGGGCACACGTGTGCATATCGGGGCATACCGGGCCTATCAGGGCACACGCGTACATACCGGGGCATACCGAGCCCTACTGGGGCACACGTGCGCATATCGGGGCGTACCAAGCCTATCGGGGCATTCGCATGTATCCCAAGGCATACCGAGTCTATCCGGGCATACGCGTTCATACCGGGGCGTAACGGGCCTATCGGGGCATACTTGGGCATATCCGGGCAAAAAATGCCCAAAACTTGCGCAACCTTGGCAACCGTGGTCCATTCCTCACTATATGCCATGGCCTTGTGCCCATGGTCTTCACAAGACAGCATCCAAGGCGCCTGAAAGGCCAAGGGAGCCCAACCCAGCAATGCCCAGCCAAGGCCAGGCATTCCAGTGCCTGCCCGGGCAAAAACGCCCAAAGCATGCCCCATTCCTTAGCCTATCCAGGCAAAAACGCCCAAAACCAGCCCATTCCAGTGCCTATCCGGGCAAAAACGCCCAAAGCATGCCCATTCCTTAGCCTGTCCAGGCAAAAACGCCCAAAACCAGCACATTCCAGTGCCTATCCGGGCAAAAACGCCCTAAACCTGCGCATTCCAGCGCCCCGCAGCATGCCACCCTCCTATAGGGTTTGCGCAACCAACCCGCCTAACCACCAGTGGCAACCAAAGGTGCTGTTAGCGACGACTTCTGAAGACGCAACGAGACGCGACGGGTTTGCGCCCAGACGCGACGAGACGATGCGGGATCTGCGCCCAACCATGCCTACACCCGCCGACTTGTTGCGGGAGCTGCTTGCCCAAGCATGCCTAGCGTGCAAGGCCTGCGTGCCCAAGGTCTGTGTGCAAGGCTAGTGCCCAAGGCTAGTGCGCAAGGCTAGTGCCCAAGGCTAGTGAGCAAGGCCTGGGTGCAAGGCTAGTGTGCAAGGCTTGTATGCAAGGCTAGTGTGCAAGGCTGCTGTGCAAGGCTTGTGGGCAAGGCTGGTGCGCAAGGCTAGTGCCCAAGGGTTGTGTGCAAGGCTAGTGCCCAAGGCTAGTGCGCAAGGCTCGTGCCCAAGGCTAGTTCGCAAGGCTTGTGTGCAAGGCTAGTGCGATGGGCCAGTGCCCAAGGCTTGTGAGCAAGGCTTGTATGCATGGCTTGTGCGCAAGGCTTGTGTCCAAGGCTTTTGTGCAAGGCTCGTGCGCAAGGCTAGTGTGCAAGGCTTGTGCGCATTGGCAGGTAGCCCACCACCATGCACGATCCAAATGCCACTCACGCGACAACACGGTGCCAAGCCGGGCATGGTGTGCACTCAAAACCAATCAACGGACAGAGGTCATGCGTCATGGGGGGGATCTAGCAAGGCCATGGGGAAGGTCATGGAGGACCTTGGAAGCAAGCGCAAGA
Organism: Tasmannia lanceolata; assembly: GCF_043159265.1. NCBI lineage: Eukaryota > Viridiplantae > Streptophyta > Magnoliopsida > Canellales > Winteraceae > Tasmannia > Tasmannia lanceolata. The sequence continues at coordinate 743,431 of NW_027518778.1, read as the reverse complement.
CGAGAGCGAATCGAACAAGGGGCCAGGACGGGGCCTTGTGCCCATGGTCTTCGCAAGACTGCGTCCAAGGCGCCCGAAAGCCCAAGGGAACCCAAACCCGGCCGACACTTGCAATCGCACATGCTCTCTGCAACACACCATCAATGCCGCCCAACGGGGCCAGCACGAGCAGTCATCCGCGGTCCCCTGGCCCTGCGCACGTTTGTCTTTGAAACCGAGCATCAATGCCACAGAAAGTGCCGGGGCGCCAGCTGGAGCCATCATCCGCGTTGCCATGGCTCGCTTGGCCTTGGCTTGCCAGGCCCCGACAGGAGCAATCGCGCATTTTCTTTGCAACCGACCATCAATGCCGCCCAACGGGGCCAGCACGAGCAGTCATCCGCGGTCCCCTGGCCCTGCGCACGTTTGTCTTTGAAACCGAGCATCAATGCCACAGAAAGTGCCGGGGCGCCAGCTGGAGCCATCATCCGCGTTGCCATGGCTCGCTTGGCCTTGGCTTGCCAGTCCCCGACACGAGCAATCGCGCATTTTCTTTGCAACCGACCATCAATGCCGCCCAACGAGGCCAGCACGAGCAGTCATCCGCGGTCCCCTGGCCCTGCGCACGTTTGTCTTTGAAACCGAGCATCAATGCCACAGAAAGTGCCGGGGCGCCAGCTGGAGCCATCATCCGACGTGCCATGGCTTTGGTCCCATGGTCTTCGCAACCGAGCATTCGTGACACCCGACGGGGCCAGGACACCAACCCTTCCGACAGGAGCATTCGCGCATGTTCTTTGGCCACACAAAGGCGCCAGCACGAGCAAAATCATCCGCGGTGCGGTGGCCTTGCACGGCCTTTTGTCTTTGGAACCAACCATCAGTGCCACGGGAAGTGCCGGAGTCCCGGCATCCGCGGTGCCAAGTCATTGCGCCCTTGGTCTCTGCAGCG
>NW_027518778.1:725000-732500 GCF_043159265.1 Tasmannia lanceolata | reverse complement strand
TAGTGTGCAAGGCTCGTGGGCAAGGCTAGTGCGCAAGGCTAGTGCCCAAGGTCTGTGTGCAAGGCTAGTGCCCAAGGCTAGTGCGCAAGGCTAGTGCCCAAGGCTAGTGAGCAAGGCCTGTGTGCAAGGCTAGTGTGCAAGGCTTGTACGCAAGGCTAGTGTGCAAGGCTGGTGTGCAAGGCTTGTGGGCAAGGCTGGTGCGCAAGGCTAGTGCCCAAGGGTTGTGTGCAAGGCTAGTGCCCAAGGGTAGTGCGCAAGGCTCGTGCCCAAGGCTAGTGCGCAAGGCTTGTGTGCAAGGCTAGTGCGATGGGCCAGTGCCCAAGGCTTGTGAGCAAGGCTTGTATGCATGGCTTGTGTGCAAGGCTTGTGTGCATGGCTTGTGCGCAAGGCTTGTGTCCAAGGCTTTTGTGCAAGGCTCGTGCGCAAGGCTAGTGTGCAAGGCTTGTGCGCATTGGCAGGTAGCCCACCACCATGCACGATCCAAATGCCACTCAAGCGACAACACGGTGCCAAGCCGGGCATGGTGTGCACTCAAAACCAATCAACGGACAGAGGTCATGCGTCATGGGGGGGATCTAGCAAGGCCATGGGGAAGGTCATGGAGGACCTTGGAAGCAAGCGCAAGACGAGAGCGAATCGAACAAGGGGCCAGGACGGGGCCTTGTGCCCATGGTCTTCGCAAGACTGCGTCCAAGGCGCCCGAAAGCCCAAGGGAACCCAAACCCGGCCGACACTTGCAATCGCACATGCTCTCTGCAACACACCATCAATGCCGCCCAACGGGGCCAGCACGAGCAGTCATCCGCGGTCCCCTGGCCCTGCGCACGTTTGTCTTTGAAACCGAGCATCAATGCCACAGAAAGTGCTGGGGCGCCAGCTGGAGCCATCATCCGCGTTGCCATGGCTCGCTTGGCCTTGGCTTGCCAGTCCCCGACACGAGCAATCGCGCATTTTCTTTGCAACCGACCATCAATGCCGCCCAACGAGGCCAGCACGAGCAGTCATCCGCGGTCCCCTGGTCCTGCGCACGTTTGTCTTTGAAACCGAGCATCAATGCCACAGAAAGTGCCGGGGCGCCAGCTGGAGCCATCATCCGCGTTGCCATGGCTCGCTTGGCCTTGGCTTGCCAGTCCCCGACACGAGCAATCGCGCATTTTCTTTGCAACCGACCATCAATGCCGCCCAACGAGGCCAGCACGAGCAGTCATCCGCGGTCCCCTGGCCCTGCGCACGTTTGTCTTTGAAACCGAGCATCAATGCCACAGAAAGTGCCGGGGCGCCAGCTGGAGCCATAATCCGCGTTGCCATGGCTCGCTTGGCCTTGGCTTGCCAGTCCCCGACAGGAGCAATCGCGCATTTTCTTTGCAACCGACCATCAATGCTGCCCAACGAGGCCAGCACGAGCAGTCATCCGCGGTCCCTGGCCCTGCGCACGTTTGTCTTTGAAACCGAGCATCAATGCCACAGAAAGTGCCGGGGCGCCAGCTGGAGCCATCATCCGCGTTGCCATGGCTCGCTTGGCCTTGGCTTGCCAGTCCCCGACACGAGCAATCGCGCATTTTCTTTGCAACCGACCATCAATGCCGCCCAACGAGGCCAGCACGAGCAGTCATCCGCGGTCCCCTGGCCCTGCGCACGTTTGTCTTTGAAACCGAGCATCAATGCCACAGAAAGTGCCCGGGCGCCAGCTGGAGCCATCATCCGACGTGCCATGGCTTTGGTCCCATGGTCTACGCAACCGAGCATTCGTGACACCCGACGGGGCCAGGACACCAACCCTTCCGACACGAGCATTCGCGCATGTTCTTTGGCCACACAACGACGCCAGCACGAGCAAAATCATCAGCGGTGCGGTGGCCTTGCACGGCCTTTTGTCTTTGGAACCAACCATCAGTGCCACGGGAAGTGCCGGAGTCCCGGCATCCGCGGTGCCAAGTCATTGCGCCCTTGGTCTCTGCAGCGGGGCATGCCGGGCACTCCCAACCATTGCAAGCAAGCGAGAAAGAAAGTAAGTAAGTAAGTAAGTATTACATATAGGGGCGGGACATGCGGGGAGTTCTGCGAAACGTGCACTACGGGGCACACGCGTACCTACCGGGGCATACCGACCCCTATTGGGGCACACGTGTGCATATCGGGGCATACCGGGCCTATCAGGGCACACGCGTACATACCGGGGCATACCGAGCCCTACTGGGGCACACGTGCGCATATCGGGGCGTACCAAGCCTATCGGGGCATTCGCATGTATCCCAAGGCATACCGAGTCTATCCGGGCATACGCGTTCATACCGGGGCGTAACGGGCCTATCGGGGCATACTTGGGCATATCCGGGCAAAAAATGCCCAAAACTTGCGCAACCTTGGCAACCGTGGTCCATTCCTCACTATATGCCATGGCCTTGTGCCCATGGTCTTCACAAGACAGCATCCAAGGCGCCTGAAAGGCCAAGGGAGCCCAACCCAGCAATGCCCAGCCAAGGCCAGGCATTCCAGTGCCTGCCCGGGCAAAAACGCCCAAAGCATGCCCCATTCCTTAGCCTATCCAGGCAAAAACGCCCAAAACCAGCCCATTCCAGTGCCTATCCGGGCAAAAACGCCCAAAGCATGCCCATTCCTTAGCCTGTCCAGGCAAAAACGCCCAAAACCAGCACATTCCAGTGCCTATCCGGGCAAAAACGCCCTAAACCTGCGCATTCCAGCGCCCCGCAGCATGCCACCCTCCTATAGGGTTTGCGCAACCAACCCGCCTAACCACCAGTGGCAACCAAAGGTGCTGTTAGCGACGACTTCTGAAGACGCAACGAGACGCGACGGGTTTGCGCCCAGACGCGACGAGACGATGCGGGATCTGCGCCCAACCATGCCTACACCCGCCGACTTGTTGCGGGAGCTGCTTGCCCAAGCATGCCTAGCGTGCAAGGCCTGCGTGCCCAAGGTCTGTGTGCAAGGCTAGTGCCCAAGGCTAGTGCGCAAGGCTAGTGCCCAAGGCTAGTGAGCAAGGCCTGGGTGCAAGGCTAGTGTGCAAGGCTTGTATGCAAGGCTAGTGTGCAAGGCTGCTGTGCAAGGCTTGTGGGCAAGGCTGGTGCGCAAGGCTAGTGCCCAAGGGTTGTGTGCAAGGCTAGTGCCCAAGGCTAGTGCGCAAGGCTCGTGCCCAAGGCTAGTTCGCAAGGCTTGTGTGCAAGGCTAGTGCGATGGGCCAGTGCCCAAGGCTTGTGAGCAAGGCTTGTATGCATGGCTTGTGCGCAAGGCTTGTGTCCAAGGCTTTTGTGCAAGGCTCGTGCGCAAGGCTAGTGTGCAAGGCTTGTGCGCATTGGCAGGTAGCCCACCACCATGCACGATCCAAATGCCACTCACGCGACAACACGGTGCCAAGCCGGGCATGGTGTGCACTCAAAACCAATCAACGGACAGAGGTCATGCGTCATGGGGGGGATCTAGCAAGGCCATGGGGAAGGTCATGGAGGACCTTGGAAGCAAGCGCAAGACGAGAGCGAATCGAACAAGGGGCCAGAACGGGGCCTTGTGCCCATGGTCTTCGCAAGACTGCGTCCAAGGCGCCCGAAAGCCCAAGGGAACCCAAACCCGGCCGACACTTGCAATCGCACATGCTCTCAGCAACACACCATCAATGCTGCCCAACGGGGCCAGCACGAGCAGTCATCCGCGGTCCCCTGGCCCTGCGCACGTTTGTCTTTGAAACCGAGCATCAATGCCACAGAAAGTGCCGGGGCGCCAGCTGGAGCCATCATCCGCGTTGCCATGGCTCGCTTGGCCTTGGCTTGCCAGTCCCCGACACGAGCAATCGCGCATTTTCTTTGCAACCGACCATCAATGCCGCCCAACGAGGCCAGCACGAGCAGTCATCCGCGGTCCCCTGGTCCTGCGCACGTTTGTCTTTGAAACCGAGCATCAATGCCACAGAAAGTGCCGGGGCGCCAGCTGGAGCCATCATCCGCGTTGCCATGGCTCGCTTGGCCTTGGCTTGCCAGTCCCCGACAGGAGCAATCGCGCATTTTCTTTGCAACCGACCATCAATGCTGCCCAACGAGGCCAGCACGAGCAGTCATCCGCGGTCCCCTGGCCCTGCGCACGTTTGTCTTTGAAACCGAGCATCAATGCCACAGAAAGTGCCGGGGCGCCAGCTGGAGCCATCATCCGCGTTGCCATGGCTCGCTTGGCCTTGGCTTGCCAGTCCCCGACACGAGCAATCGCGCATTTTCTTTGCAACCGACCATCAATGCCGCCCAACGAGGCCAGCACGAGCAGTCATCCGCGGTCCCCTGGCCCTGCGCACGTTTGTCTTTGAAACCGAGCATCAATGCCACAGAAAGTGCCCGGGCTCCAGCTGGAGCCATCATCCGACGTGCCATGGCTTTGGTCCCATGGTCTTCGCAACCGAGCATTCGTGACACCCGACGGGGCCAGGACACCAACCCTTCCGACACGAGCATTCGCGCATGTTCTTTGGCCACACAACGGCGCCAGCACGAGCAGAATCATCAGCGGTGCGGTGGCCTTGCACGGCCTTTTGTCTTTGGAACCAACCATCAGTGCCACGGGAAGTGCCGGAGTCCCGGCATCCGCGGTGCCAAGTCATTGCGCCCTTGGTCTCTGCAGCGGGGCATGCCGGGCACTCCCAACCATTGCAAGCAAGCAAGAAAGAAAGTAAGTAAGTAAGTAAGTATTACATATAGGGGCGGGACATGCGGGGAGTTCTGCGAAACGTGCACTACGGGGCACACGCGTACCTACCGGGGCATACCGACCCCTATTGGGGCACACGTGTGCATATCGGGGCATACCGGGCCTATCAGGGCACACGCGTACATACCGGGGCATACCGAGCCCTACTGGGGCACACGTGCGCATATCGGGGCGTACCAAGCCTATCGGGGCATTCGCATGTATCCCAAGGCATACCGAGTCTATCCGGGCATACGCGTTCATACCGGGGCGTAACGGGCCTATCGGGGCATACTTGGGCATATCCGGGCAAAAAATGCCCAAAACTTGCGCAACCTTGGCAACCGTGGTCCATTCCTCACTATATGCCATGGCCTTGTGCCCATGGTCTTCACAAGACAGCATCCAAGGCGCCTGAAAGGCCAAGGGAGCCCAACCCAGCAATGCCCAGCCAAGGCCAGGCATTCCAGTGCCTGCCCGGGCAAAAACGCCCAAAGCATGCCCCATTCCTTAGCCTATCCAGGCAAAAACGCCCAAAACCAGCCCATTCCAGTGCCTATCCGGGCAAAAACGCCCAAAGCATGCCCATTCCTTAGCCTGTCCAGGCAAAAACGCCCAAAACCAGCACATTCCAGTGCCTATCCGGGCAAAAACGCCCTAAACCTGCGCATTCCAGCGCCCCGCAGCATGCCACCCTCCTATAGGGTTTGCGCAACCAACCCGCCTAACCACCAGTGGCAACCAAAGGTGCTGTTAGCGACGACTTCTGAAGACGCAACGAGACGCGACGGGTTTGCGCCCAGACGCGACGAGACGATGCGGGATCTGCGCCCAACCATGCCTACACCCGCCGACTTGTTGCGGGAGCTGCTTGCCCAAGCATGCCTAGCGTGCAAGGCCTGCGTGCCCAAGGTCTGTGTGCAAGGCTAGTGCCCAAGGCTAGTGCGCAAGGCTAGTGCCCAAGGCTAGTGAGCAAGGCCTGGGTGCAAGGCTAGTGTGCAAGGCTTGTATGCAAGGCTAGTGTGCAAGGCTGCTGTGCAAGGCTTGTGGGCAAGGCTGGTGCGCAAGGCTAGTGCCCAAGGGTTGTGTGCAAGGCTAGTGCCCAAGGCTAGTGCGCAAGGCTCGTGCCCAAGGCTAGTTCGCAAGGCTTGTGTGCAAGGCTAGTGCGATGGGCCAGTGCCCAAGGCTTGTGAGCAAGGCTTGTATGCATGGCTTGTGCGCAAGGCTTGTGTCCAAGGCTTTTGTGCAAGGCTCGTGCGCAAGGCTAGTGTGCAAGGCTTGTGCGCATTGGCAGGTAGCCCACCACCATGCACGATCCAAATGCCACTCACGCGACAACACGGTGCCAAGCCGGGCATGGTGTGCACTCAAAACCAATCAACGGACAGAGGTCATGCGTCATGGGGGGGATCTAGCAAGGCCATGGGGAAGGTCATGGAGGACCTTGGAAGCAAGCGCAAGACGAGAGCGAATCGAACAAGGGGCCAGGACGGGGCCTTGTGCCCATGGTCTTCGCAAGACTGCGTCCAAGGCGCCCGAAAGCCCAAGGGAACCCAAACCCGGCCGACACTTGCAATCGCACATGCTCTCTGCAACACACCATCAATGCCGCCCAACGGGGCCAGCACGAGCAGTCATCCGCGGTCCCCTGGCCCTGCGCACGTTTGTCTTTGAAACCGAGCATCAATGCCACAGAAAGTGCCGGGGCGCCAGCTGGAGCCATCATCCGCGTTGCCATGGCTCGCTTGGCCTTGGCTTGCCAGGCCCCGACAGGAGCAATCGCGCATTTTCTTTGCAACCGACCATCAATGCCGCCCAACGGGGCCAGCACGAGCAGTCATCCGCGGTCCCCTGGCCCTGCGCACGTTTGTCTTTGAAACCGAGCATCAATGCCACAGAAAGTGCCGGGGCGCCAGCTGGAGCCATCATCCGCGTTGCCATGGCTCGCTTGGCCTTGGCTTGCCAGTCCCCGACACGAGCAATCGCGCATTTTCTTTGCAACCGACCATCAATGCCGCCCAACGAGGCCAGCACGAGCAGTCATCCGCGGTCCCCTGGCCCTGCGCACGTTTGTCTTTGAAACCGAGCATCAATGCCACAGAAAGTGCCGGGGCGCCAGCTGGAGCCATCATCCGACGTGCCATGGCTTTGGTCCCATGGTCTTCGCAACCGAGCATTCGTGACACCCGACGGGGCCAGGACACCAACCCTTCCGACAGGAGCATTCGCGCATGTTCTTTGGCCACACAAAGGCGCCAGCACGAGCAAAATCATCCGCGGTGCGGTGGCCTTGCACGGCCTTTTGTCTTTGGAACCAACCATCAGTGCCACGGGAAGTGCCGGAGTCCCGGCATCCGCGGTGCCAAGTCATTGCGCCCTTGGTCTCTGCAGCGGGGCATGCCGGGCACTCCCAACCATTGCAAGCAAGCAAGAAAGAAAGTAAGTAAGTAAGTAAGTATTACATATAGGGGCGGGACATGCGGGGAGATCAGCGAAACGTGCATTACGGGGCACACGCGTACCCACCGGGGCATACCGACCCCTATTGGGGCACACGTGTGCATATCGGGGCATACCGGGCCTATCGGGGCACACGCGTACATACCGGGGCATACCGAGCCCTACTGGGGCACACGTGCGCATATCGGGGCGTACCAAGCCTATCGGGGCATACGCATGTATCCCAAGGCATACCGAGTCTATCCGGGCATACGCGTTCATACCGGGGCGTAACGGGCCTATCGGGGCATACTTGGGCATATCCGGGCAAAAAATGCCCAAAACTTGCGCAACCTTGGCAACCGTGGTCCATTC
>NW_027518778.1:707500-715000 GCF_043159265.1 Tasmannia lanceolata | reverse complement strand
CGCAAGGCTAGTGTGCAAGGCTTGTGCGCATTGGCAGGTAGCCCACCACCATGCACGATCCAAATGCCACTCAAGCGACAACACGGTGCCAAGCCGGGCATGGTGTGCACTCAAAACCAATCAACGGACAGAGGTCATGCGTCATGGGGGGGATCTAGCAAGGCCATGGGGAAGGTCATGGAGGACCTTGGAAGCAAGCGCAAGACGAGAGCGAATCGAACAAGGGGCCAGGACGGGGCCTTGTGCCCATGGTCTTCGCAAGACTGCGTCCAAGGCGCCCGAAAGCCCAAGGGAACCCAAACCCGGCCGACACTTGCAATCGCACATGCTCTCTGCAACACACCATCAATGCCGCCCAACGGGGCCAGCACGAGCAGTCATCCGCGGTCCCCTGGCCCTGCGCACGTTTGTCTTTGAAACCGAGCATCAATGCCACAGAAAGTGCTGGGGCGCCAGCTGGAGCCATCATCCGCGTTGCCATGGCTCGCTTGGCCTTGGCTTGCCAGTCCCCGACACGAGCAATCGCGCATTTTCTTTGCAACCGACCATCAATGCCGCCCAACGAGGCCAGCACGAGCAGTCATCCGCGGTCCCCTGGTCCTGCGCACGTTTGTCTTTGAAACCGAGCATCAATGCCACAGAAAGTGCCGGGGCGCCAGCTGGAGCCATCATCCGCGTTGCCATGGCTCGCTTGGCCTTGGCTTGCCAGTCCCCGACACGAGCAATCGCGCATTTTCTTTGCAACCGACCATCAATGCCGCCCAACGAGGCCAGCACGAGCAGTCATCCGCGGTCCCCTGGCCCTGCGCACGTTTGTCTTTGAAACCGAGCATCAATGCCACAGAAAGTGCCGGGGCGCCAGCTGGAGCCATAATCCGCGTTGCCATGGCTCGCTTGGCCTTGGCTTGCCAGTCCCCGACAGGAGCAATCGCGCATTTTCTTTGCAACCGACCATCAATGCTGCCCAACGAGGCCAGCACGAGCAGTCATCCGCGGTCCCTGGCCCTGCGCACGTTTGTCTTTGAAACCGAGCATCAATGCCACAGAAAGTGCCGGGGCGCCAGCTGGAGCCATCATCCGCGTTGCCATGGCTCGCTTGGCCTTGGCTTGCCAGTCCCCGACACGAGCAATCGCGCATTTTCTTTGCAACCGACCATCAATGCCGCCCAACGAGGCCAGCACGAGCAGTCATCCGCGGTCCCCTGGCCCTGCGCACGTTTGTCTTTGAAACCGAGCATCAATGCCACAGAAAGTGCCCGGGCGCCAGCTGGAGCCATCATCCGACGTGCCATGGCTTTGGTCCCATGGTCTACGCAACCGAGCATTCGTGACACCCGACGGGGCCAGGACACCAACCCTTCCGACACGAGCATTCGCGCATGTTCTTTGGCCACACAACGACGCCAGCACGAGCAAAATCATCAGCGGTGCGGTGGCCTTGCACGGCCTTTTGTCTTTGGAACCAACCATCAGTGCCACGGGAAGTGCCGGAGTCCCGGCATCCGCGGTGCCAAGTCATTGCGCCCTTGGTCTCTGCAGCGGGGCATGCCGGGCACTCCCAACCATTGCAAGCAAGCGAGAAAGAAAGTAAGTAAGTAAGTAAGTATTACATATAGGGGCGGGACATGCGGGGAGTTCTGCGAAACGTGCACTACGGGGCACACGCGTACCTACCGGGGCATACCGACCCCTATTGGGGCACACGTGTGCATATCGGGGCATACCGGGCCTATCAGGGCACACGCGTACATACCGGGGCATACCGAGCCCTACTGGGGCACACGTGCGCATATCGGGGCGTACCAAGCCTATCGGGGCATTCGCATGTATCCCAAGGCATACCGAGTCTATCCGGGCATACGCGTTCATACCGGGGCGTAACGGGCCTATCGGGGCATACTTGGGCATATCCGGGCAAAAAATGCCCAAAACTTGCGCAACCTTGGCAACCGTGGTCCATTCCTCACTATATGCCATGGCCTTGTGCCCATGGTCTTCACAAGACAGCATCCAAGGCGCCTGAAAGGCCAAGGGAGCCCAACCCAGCAATGCCCAGCCAAGGCCAGGCATTCCAGTGCCTGCCCGGGCAAAAACGCCCAAAGCATGCCCCATTCCTTAGCCTATCCAGGCAAAAACGCCCAAAACCAGCCCATTCCAGTGCCTATCCGGGCAAAAACGCCCAAAGCATGCCCATTCCTTAGCCTGTCCAGGCAAAAACGCCCAAAACCAGCACATTCCAGTGCCTATCCGGGCAAAAACGCCCTAAACCTGCGCATTCCAGCGCCCCGCAGCATGCCACCCTCCTATAGGGTTTGCGCAACCAACCCGCCTAACCACCAGTGGCAACCAAAGGTGCTGTTAGCGACGACTTCTGAAGACGCAACGAGACGCGACGGGTTTGCGCCCAGACGCGACGAGACGATGCGGGATCTGCGCCCAACCATGCCTACACCCGCCGACTTGTTGCGGGAGCTGCTTGCCCAAGCATGCCTAGCGTGCAAGGCCTGCGTGCCCAAGGTCTGTGTGCAAGGCTAGTGCCCAAGGCTAGTCCGCAAGGCTAGTGCCCAAGGCTAGTGAGCAAGGCCTGGGTGCAAGGCTAGTGTGCAAGGCTTGTATGCAAGGCTAGTGTGCAAGGCTGCTGTGCAAGGCTTGTGGGCAAGGCTGGTGCGCAAGGCTAGTGCCCAAGGGTTGTGTGCAAGGCTAGTGCCCAAGGCTAGTGCGCAAGGCTCGTGCCCAAGGCTAGTTCGCAAGGCTTGTGTGCAAGGCTAGTGCGATGGGCCAGTGCCCAAGGCTTGTGAGCAAGGCTTGTATGCATGGCTTGTGCGCAAGGCTTGTGTCCAAGGCTTTTGTGCAAGGCTCGTGCGCAAGGCTAGTGTGCAAGGCTTGTGCGCATTGGCAGGTAGCCCACCACCATGCACGATCCAAATGCCACTCACGCGACAACACGGTGCCAAGCCGGGCATGGTGTGCACTCAAAACCAATCAACGGACAGAGGTCATGCGTCATGGGGGGGATCTAGCAAGGCCATGGGGAAGGTCATGGAGGACCTTGGAAGCAAGCGCAAGACGAGAGCGAATCGAACAAGGGGCCAGAACGGGGCCTTGTGCCCATGGTCTTCGCAAGACTGCGTCCAAGGCGCCCGAAAGCCCAAGGGAACCCAAACCCGGCCGACACTTGCAATCGCACATGCTCTCAGCAACACACCATCAATGCTGCCCAACGGGGCCAGCACGAGCAGTCATCCGCGGTCCCCTGGCCCTGCGCACGTTTGTCTTTGAAACCGAGCATCAATGCCACAGAAAGTGCCGGGGCGCCAGCTGGAGCCATCATCCGCGTTGCCATGGCTCGCTTGGCCTTGGCTTGCCAGTCCCCGACACGAGCAATCGCGCATTTTCTTTGCAACCGACCATCAATGCCGCCCAACGAGGCCAGCACGAGCAGTCATCCGCGGTCCCCTGGTCCTGCGCACGTTTGTCTTTGAAACCGAGCATCAATGCCACAGAAAGTGCCGGGGCGCCAGCTGGAGCCATCATCCGCGTTGCCATGGCTCGCTTGGCCTTGGCTTGCCAGTCCCCGACAGGAGCAATCGCGCATTTTCTTTGCAACCGACCATCAATGCTGCCCAACGAGGCCAGCACGAGCAGTCATCCGCGGTCCCCTGGCCCTGCGCACGTTTGTCTTTGAAACCGAGCATCAATGCCACAGAAAGTGCCGGGGCGCCAGCTGGAGCCATCATCCGCGTTGCCATGGCTCGCTTGGCCTTGGCTTGCCAGTCCCCGACACGAGCAATCGCGCATTTTCTTTGCAACCGACCATCAATGCCGCCCAACGAGGCCAGCACGAGCAGTCATCCGCGGTCCCCTGGCCCTGCGCACGTTTGTCTTTGAAACCGAGCATCAATGCCACAGAAAGTGCCCGGGCTCCAGCTGGAGCCATCATCCGACGTGCCATGGCTTTGGTCCCATGGTCTTCGCAACCGAGCATTCGTGACACCCGACGGGGCCAGGACACCAACCCTTCCGACACGAGCATTCGCGCATGTTCTTTGGCCACACAACGGCGCCAGCACGAGCAGAATCATCAGCGGTGCGGTGGCCTTGCACGGCCTTTTGTCTTTGGAACCAACCATCAGTGCCACGGGAAGTGCCGGAGTCCCGGCATCCGCGGTGCCAAGTCATTGCGCCCTTGGTCTCTGCAGCGGGGCATGCCGGGCACTCCCAACCATTGCAAGCAAGCAAGAAAGAAAGTAAGTAAGTAAGTAAGTATTACATATAGGGGCGGGACATGCGGGGAGTTCTGCGAAACGTGCACTACGGGGCACACGCGTACCTACCGGGGCATACCGACCCCTATTGGGGCACACGTGTGCATATCGGGGCATACCGGGCCTATCAGGGCACACGCGTACATACCGGGGCATACCGAGCCCTACTGGGGCACACGTGCGCATATCGGGGCGTACCAAGCCTATCGGGGCATTCGCATGTATCCCAAGGCATACCGAGTCTATCCGGGCATACGCGTTCATACCGGGGCGTAACGGGCCTATCGGGGCATACTTGGGCATATCCGGGCAAAAAATGCCCAAAACTTGCGCAACCTTGGCAACCGTGGTCCATTCCTCACTATATGCCATGGCCTTGTGCCCATGGTCTTCACAAGACAGCATCCAAGGCGCCTGAAAGGCCAAGGGAGCCCAACCCAGCAATGCCCAGCCAAGGCCAGGCATTCCAGTGCCTGCCCGGGCAAAAACGCCCAAAGCATGCCCCATTCCTTAGCCTATCCAGGCAAAAACGCCCAAAACCAGCCCATTCCAGTGCCTATCCGGGCAAAAACGCCCAAAGCATGCCCATTCCTTAGCCTGTCCAGGCAAAAACGCCCAAAACCAGCACATTCCAGTGCCTATCCGGGCAAAAACGCCCTAAACCTGCGCATTCCAGCGCCCCGCAGCATGCCACCCTCCTATAGGGTTTGCGCAACCAACCCGCCTAACCACCAGTGGCAACCAAAGGTGCTGTTAGCGACGACTTCTGAAGACGCAACGAGACGCGACGGGTTTGCGCCCAGACGCGACGAGACGATGCGGGATCTGCGCCCAACCATGCCTACACCCGCCGACTTGTTGCGGGAGCTGCTTGCCCAAGCATGCCTAGCGTGCAAGGCCTGCGTGCCCAAGGTCTGTGTGCAAGGCTAGTGCCCAAGGCTAGTGCGCAAGGCTAGTGCCCAAGGCTAGTGAGCAAGGCCTGGGTGCAAGGCTAGTGTGCAAGGCTTGTATGCAAGGCTAGTGTGCAAGGCTGCTGTGCAAGGCTTGTGGGCAAGGCTGGTGCGCAAGGCTAGTGCCCAAGGGTTGTGTGCAAGGCTAGTGCCCAAGGCTAGTGCGCAAGGCTCGTGCCCAAGGCTAGTTCGCAAGGCTTGTGTGCAATGCTAGTGCGATGGGCCAGTGCCCAAGGCTTGTGAGCAAGGCTTGTATGCATGGCTTGTGCGCAAGGCTTGTGTCCAAGGCTTTTGTGCAAGGCTCGTGCGCAAGGCTAGTGTGCAAGGCTTGTGCGCATTGGCAGGTAGCCCACCACCATGCACGATCCAAATGCCACTCACGCGACAACACGGTGCCAAGCCGGGCATGGTGTGCACTCAAAACCAATCAACGGACAGAGGTCATGCGTCATGGGGGGGATCTAGCAAGGCCATGGGGAAGGTCATGGAGGACCTTGGAAGCAAGCGCAAGACGAGAGCGAATCGAACAAGGGGCCAGGACGGGGCCTTGTGCCCATGGTCTTCGCAAGACTGCGTCCAAGGCGCCCGAAAGCCCAAGGGAACCCAAACCCGGCCGACACTTGCAATCGCACATGCTCTCTGCAACACACCATCAATGCCGCCCAACGGGGCCAGCACGAGCAGTCATCCGCGGTCCCCTGGCCCTGCGCACGTTTGTCTTTGAAACCGAGCATCAATGCCACAGAAAGTGCCGGGGCGCCAGCTGGAGCCATCATCCGCGTTGCCATGGCTCGCTTGGCCTTGGCTTGCCAGGCCCCGACAGGAGCAATCGCGCATTTTCTTTGCAACCGACCATCAATGCCGCCCAACGGGGCCAGCACGAGCAGTCATCCGCGGTCCCCTGGCCCTGCGCACGTTTGTCTTTGAAACCGAGCATCAATGCCACAGAAAGTGCCGGGGCGCCAGCTGGAGCCATCATCCGCGTTGCCATGGCTCGCTTGGCCTTGGCTTGCCAGTCCCCGACACGAGCAATCGCGCATTTTCTTTGCAACCGACCATCAATGCCGCCCAACGAGGCCAGCACGAGCAGTCATCCGCGGTCCCCTGGCCCTGCGCACGTTTGTCTTTGAAACCGAGCATCAATGCCACAGAAAGTGCCGGGGCGCCAGCTGGAGCCATCATCCGACGTGCCATGGCTTTGGTCCCATGGTCTTCGCAACCGAGCATTCGTGACACCCGACGGGGCCAGGACACCAACCCTTCCGACAGGAGCATTCGCGCATGTTCTTTGGCCACACAAAGGCGCCAGCACGAGCAAAATCATCCGCGGTGCGGTGGCCTTGCACGGCCTTTTGTCTTTGGAACCAACCATCAGTGCCACGGGAAGTGCCGGAGTCCCGGCATCCGCGGTGCCAAGTCATTGCGCCCTTGGTCTCTGCAGCGGGGCATGCCGGGCACTCCCAACCATTGCAAGCAAGCAAGAAAGAAAGTAAGTAAGTAAGTAAGTATTACATATAGGGGCGGGACATGCGGGGAGATCAGCGAAACGTGCATTACGGGGCACACGCGTACCTACCGGGGCATACCGACCCCTATTGGGGCACACGTGTGCATATCGGGGCATACCGGGCCTATCGGGGCACACGCGTACATACCGGGGCATACCGAGCCCTACTGGGGCACACGTGCGCATATCGGGGCGTACCAAGCCTATCGGGGCATACGCATGTATCCCAAGGCATACCGAGTCTATCCGGGCATACGCGTTCATACCGGGGCGTAACGGGCCTATCGGGGCATACTTGGGCATATCCGGGCAAAAAATGCCCAAAACTTGCGCAACCTTGGCAACCGTGGTCCATTCCTCTCTATATGCCTAGCCTTGGCAACCGTGGTCCATTCCTCACTATATGCCATGGCCTTGTGCCCATGGTCTTCCCAAGACAGCGTCCAAGGCGCCCGGAAGGCCAAGGGAGCCCAACCCAGCGATGCCCTGCTATGGCAAGCCAAGGCCAAGCATTCCGGTGCCTATCCGGGCAAAAATGCGATTCCTCTCTATATGCCTAGCCTTGGCAACCGTGGTCCATTCCTCACCATATGCCATGGCCTTGTGCCCATGGTCTTCCCAAGACAGCGTCCAAGGCGCCCGGAAGGCCAAGGGAGCCCAACCCAGCAATGCCCTGCTTTGGCAAGCCAAGGCCAAGCATTCCGGTGCCTAACCTTGGCAACCGTGGTCCTTTCCTCACCATATGCCATGGCCTTGTGCCCATGGTCTTCGCAAGACA